>NC_133382.1:7687338-7709679 GCF_049309525.1 Garra rufa | reverse complement strand
TGTAAATAAATTCTTTAAAATAAGGTTCAAATACGTTTTTAAAGTACTATTTTAATTTATTTTTGGAGTGCAAATTCAGTGACACCAATAAAACAATATCTCCAAAATAAGTCTAATATATAAGGCTGGAAATTTTTTTATTGTTTATATTTTATTATAGTTAAATAATTTTATTATTTATTATTTTAAAAATATATTTATTTTAGTAGAAATTACGATTAAAATATTAAATACAATTTGTTTTTTGGAGTGCAAAAAACATAAATTTAAAAAAAGAAAGAAAATCCCCTCCTCATACAGTCAGTAATGATTTCATTTCAGTCAGATATTTTAATTTTTTAATTAAAATTAATGATAGTTGTAAATCTATTCTGTAAAATACTTTTTTCTTCTTTTTTTTTTAAATAATTAATATGCTAAAGAATAGGTAGCCATTTCAGTTACGTGTACAGTATGCATTTGGCTGATGCATTTATTCATAGTAACTTAAATTGCAATGCTTCCACTCTAGAAGAACCACAAAAACAGTCATAAGGGTCGGTTTTATCAAATTGAGAATTATACTTGATCTGAAATAGTGTCCCACACAGCTCTAAATGGGCTTTCCTTTGATGTATGGTTTGTTAGGATAGGACAATATTTGGCCTAGCTACAACTATTTGCAATCTGAGGGTGCAAAAAATCTAAATATTGAGAAAATCATCTTTAAGTTGTCCAAATGAAGTTCTCAGCAATGCATATTACTAGTCAAAAATTAAATTTTGATATATTTACAGTAGGAAATTTACAAAGTATCTTCATGGAACATGATCTTTACTTAATATCTTGTTGATTTTTGGCATTATTTTGACCCATACAATGTATTTTGGCTATTGCTACAAATATACCCGTGCTACTTAAGACTGGTTTTGTGGTCCAGGAAAAATAGATAGGGGTCGAAACATCAAACTAAAACATTTTCAAAAAATGTATTTCATTATGTAGAGGGTATATGCAAATTTCTTAAAATCCAATGCAACGTAAACACGGCTTAATCAGGCATTATAGAAAAGATTAAATAAAAATGCCATCAAAACTTTTCTGAAGGCAGTTGGTTCACTTTAGAGATTAATTCATATAAAAACACCCACGCCGTGTTTTGACTTGAAACGTGCAGCACTCATATTTATTCAATGAAATCATAGCCTTTTGAAATTTAATCATCGCATTAATCCATACAGGGATTCTTGTCTTTCCGTCCCCAAATGTAAGATCTCTTGACCTTTTCTTATACCATTAAGTTTTTTATGGCCTTGAATTTGAAACACCTTCAATTTTAAACTGTTTAAGACTTCTTAATGACCCGCGGGAACCCTCTATTTAAGATAACCTGATGGGCAGGGCGTCGATACAGTTTGGTAGCCCGACCAGAAGACACAATAGCCCCGGGACCTCTGGCTAGCGATTTTGTGAGCCCAATGACGTCAGTTTGATGGTTTGGGCAGAGTATTACATTTACATTTACATTTATTCATTTAGCCGACGCTTTTATCCAAAGCGACTTACAATTGGGAGTACAACAAGTGATTCATCTTAACCACACCCCTCCAACCAGTTTTCTGCGAGCGAGGGATGAAGAGTAGGAGTGCGAAAATAAAACCCCACCTGCTGCTTCAGTTGGAAATACGTTGCTATACTAAAACGCGGACTTTAATTCTTTACATTTTGTATACAGTCTTGAACTGTAATTATTCAAATTAGAATCCACACCCATTTACTACTGTGCACAGAAAAATTCTAACTATGATTAGTCACTTTTCTTAAGTGGCTTCCAAACAGATGGACAGCTCTTGGCCAGTCTGCAAACTGGACCAGACTTTATGCCAATACTTAAAGGAGTAGTTCACTATCAGAACAAAAATTTACAGATAATGTACTCACCCCCTTGTCATCCAAGATGTTCATGTCTTTCTGTCTTCAGTCATAAGGAAATTATATTTTTGAGGAACATAATTTCAGGATTGCTCTCCATATAATGGACTTCTATGGTGCCCCCGAGTTTGAACTTCCAAAATGCAGCTTCAAACGGCTCTAAACGATCACAGCCGAGGAAAGAAGGGTCTTATCTAGCTAAACAACAATAAACTATTTTTTTGCTAAAAAAAATTACAATTTCATTACAAATTCAAATGCTTGTCTTGTCTAGCTCTGTGTGTAGAGATCTGTGTAATGATTAAAAAGTATATAAATTGTAAATGTTTTTATAAAATAGCCAATCGTTCTGCTAGATAAGACCCTTCTTTCTCGGCTGGGATCATTTAGAGCCCTTTGAAGCTGCATTTAAACTGCATTTTGGAAGTTCAAGCTCAGGGGCACCATAGAAATCCATTATATGGAGAGAAATCCTGAAATGTTTTCCTCAAAAAACATAATATCTTTACGAGTGAAGAAAGAAAGACATGAACATCTTGAATGACAAGGGGGTGAGTACATTATCTGTAAATTTTAAGTTCTGAAAGTGAACTAATCCTTTAAAGGAGTCCTATTATGCTTTTTTCACTTTTTGAATTTTAGCCATTATGTGGTGTGTATGTTTGGGCATAAAAAACATCTACAAAGTTACAAATCTCAAAGTCCACTTCAAAGGGAGATATTTAGTTTTTTTAAAATCCCTTTTCAAAAACTATAACGAATGGCTTTTTTGAACTACAGCATTTGTTTTCCGGATGCTATGATGTCACAACGCGGTCCATTAGAATATCATTAAAATAAATCCCACCTACGGAAATTTGAATCATTGGTGGGTGATAGACGAGGTGGGGGATTCACCAAACTTTAGCGATGTAGCATGGAAAGCCGCTTCTGGGATGCATCTCGTATACAGGGGTTTTCAACCTTTTAGGATACGCGCCCCCCCCCCCCAAGTTTGTCTAATTACCCCCCCACCCCACCCCCACTCCGGCTTAATGCATATGCATCATTCGCATATTATTTGCTGTGTATCGAGTTCGTAGCATTAATTACATTTATACATACATGTCTAACCAGTTTACCTGATTCAGTGTGGCTGAGCCTGTTTCTGAGAGCACAACATGCCAATCTGTGGTTAAATTCCTGACATGGCTAACCATAAATCATCCTCCACTGCCAATAAGCCTGAGCGATTCTTGCTTTTGATGCAAGTATATGCAGAAAATGCTGATTCGCAAAGCCATCAGTTTGAAGTTGTATTGCTTCAGGCACTCCTCTTCTTTTTTGTCATTTCACTTTCACTGTTAGTAATCTTAAAAAGTTATCGTTCCATTTTATTTTTAACGCTAAGCTACTTACTTTTCTCATACTCGATCGCAAGAACTAACGGCTGCCTGACAAGTAGCTGCGGCCTTAATCAGATTGCCCCCTAGTGGATGCCTAAAACATTGAGAGCTCGTCCTCATAATTACTCGGGTGAACGAGTCAGATTCTCGCGCCCCCCTTTACAGGTCCTGGCGCCCCCCTGGGGGGGGCCCGCCCCGCCCCGCCCCGCCCCGCCCCGCCCCACAGGTTAAAAACCCCTGCCATAGACTGTAAAAAATATTGATGTAGTGTCCGCGAAGTCACCCATTGGATTCTGAAGAGCATTTTCGAAGCTCATAGTGGGCGGGAGTCAGCCGTCGCCATCTTGGAATCGCGCCACCACGCGTCACTCCTAGATAATCGAAAATGGGCAAAGAGGCGGGACATGGGTGGAGCTGGTTGCTGAAACCACGCCCGCCTAGCGCGACAGTGGTGACAGTGGCAGCAATCCACCTGTCACTCAAGTGGCCACGCCTTTAATTATGCAGAACTTTAAGGCTTAATATAACTTAATCGGATAAGTTATAAAAAAAAATCACTCCCCTCACAGTTGACATGAAGGGCAAAATTAGCTATATAGACCAAAATCACTTTTTGTACCATAATAAACATATTTCTGCTGTAAAGTTGAGCATTTTAACATGGGGAGTCTATGGGATTGACTCCCTTTTGGAGTCGATCTCTAGCGGCCAGTCGATAAACTGCAGTTACTTCCGTGTTGGTTTCAATAGAGAGAGCGGGAGGTTGCCGCTTGGTATAAACGCGAGCATTGACTAAAGTGTCCACGAACTGCTCCGGTAGTCGTGCTGGAGCTGCGCCGTTGACGTGTGCGGTACAAAGGGTCGAAACACATGCGGAGCCGCGGCTGATGTAAACACAAGGATTGACTAGAGTGACAATCATTGGTAGCTGCGTCGGAGCTGCACCATAGATGTGTGCAGTGTGTGGTAAGAGATTTATTCATCATACAGTTTAGATAGCTTCACTAGCCTTATGCTGGAGCTGGTTTCGGGCATGTAAATAATTAAATAAATTAGCACAATAATGATAATATCATGTATCGTCGATCTCACAGGCTGACGATAAGTCCAACAATACTGTAGCGTATTATTTACTCACCCTCCATGCATCCTAGGTGTATATGACTTCCTTCTTTCAGACGAATATTATATTAAAAATAGTCCTGGCACTCCCAAGCTTTAGAACGACATAAACAAGTGTTTCTCTCCATCAGTCCAAAACAAGTCGATCCATAAAAAGTACCTCACATGGCTCCGGAGGGGTCAGTGAAAGCCTCCTTTAGCGATCCGATGTGTTTTTGTAAGAAAAACATTCCTATTTAAAACGTAAGAATCACTTTAATCTAGCTTGCGCAGAACTTGCTGAACTTGCTGCTTTGGGAAGGGGCGTGGCAGGACTGAAACGCCGTCTTAGCTGTTCGCCAATTGCAACGCAGTGGGACTGCTAACCAATCACAACACATTTTGTATTTCGGAAGGTGGACCTTTATCAAACCCGGAACTAATCGAGCCATTTGTGCCAGCCTGAGGAGAAAGCTATTGTGATAATGTAAATTATCTGAAAAATAATGCGTTTTTCGAACCACCAAGCATGAGAGCATGTTTGCACCCCCAAAACAAAATAAAGACTGTAAAAGAGCATAATAGGACCCCTTTAAAAGTCTAGCTGGGTGAAAATCACATTAACAAACAACTGCATACAGTTTAAGAGGTCACATTTGCTAACAGAGCACTGCGCTGGCAGACATTCTGAAGACATATGAAAATTATTAGAGGCCTAAATTAGATCAAGCACATGCTCGGATTTTGTTATGTAGTTTATAGGCATAAAATTTGCAATAATTCATACCAACGTTAAGCACATAAAATACTCTAGTAAAGTACTGGTGCAAAGCCACCGCGGCTTGCAGCCGTACAGCCCCATCTGTGAATATTCTGTATCATTTCCGCATCCCGGCCGACATCAAAGAATCATCGCTCTCTGAAAGGTGAAGCTCAGAGGCGTTTGGAGTCTGATGTTGCGTGACAAACAATAGAAATGATTGCAGCTGTCTGTCATGACAAACAATGTGCAAAGGTTGCACAAGACGGACCGAGACAGAAGGAAGAGGCCGCTTGCACATTCCTGTACTTCTGTTTACCGCCTTTGTTACGCCTGTTCGCTCTTTTACTCCACTGACAGCTAACAGACACTGACAGCCTCACTGACATTCCTCATTCCTGCGATAGCGATCTTACAAATGAGAAAAGGGAAATGAGAGCCAGTACAGTAGGTAGGCAATAGTGTCTGGAAGTGTGGGGGGGTGGGAAATAATTAGTTTTAGGTTACAGGCCCCATTTACCAGTTTTGTCATTTGAATCACAAAAGCTGTAATTAGGTTGTAATTGCCTTGCCACGAGTTGTCAATAATTTACATTAGTCTGTGTTTTGGCGCATGTGCATGAATGCAATGGATGCATCCATTAAGGTAAAGCCTAATTGAAGGACAGCTGATATGATAATTAAGATAAGCCGGGTTGCAAGGCCTCGGGTGCCAGTTTCTGTGTCATACAGCAGGTTCTTCCAGAGTTGAATCAAGTAGAGATATCCCAGAGAGAATAATTGCTGACATCGTAATTTCGGAGGGGGTTCTCTCATTCAAAACAGTGGCATGCCGTTGGGTGATAGTATTGTATACGTAGATATAGCTCGCTTCAGGCACTTGTGGCGCTAAATGGCTCTTAAGATAAGACCTGTGCACGGGTATCTTTATGAGTTGTTCTAAAGAATAAATGTTTGGCTAATTAATTCAGTTGATTTAATGAATGTTTTTTTTATTTTGCAATAAGGTAAAGCCTTGCACAACTTTGCTGTCTTAGACAAATAAAGGATTTATTTGGCCTATCTTCACCTAAACTAATGGACTAAATATTTGGTGTTGAAACAGTTTTCACTCAGACTTTTATTTTTTTATTTATTTTGTTGTAAATTTCACAAAACCAGTCATAAGGGTCAGTTATTGAGAAAGTTGAAAGTTGAATAGGACAATATTTGGGTGAGATACGACTATTTGAAAATCTGTAATCTGAGGGTACAAAAAATCTAAATATTGAGAAAATCGCCTTTAAAGTTGTACAAATGAAGTTCTTAGCAATGCATATTACTAATCAAAAATTAGGTTTTCATATATTTGCGGTATAAAATTTACTAAATATTTTCATGGAACATGATCTTTACTTAATTTCCTAATGATTTTTGGCATAAAAGAAAAATCTATCATTTTGACCCATACAATGTATTTTTGGCTATTGCTAATATACCCATGCTACTTAAGACTGGTTTTGTGGTCCAGGGTAGGGGTGGGCAATATGACCTAAAGTTAATATCACGGTATTTTTCATCTTTTGAACGGTGATGGTATAATATCACAGTATTCCTTTTTTTGGTACATTTTGGGAGGAGTAGCCTGTCCTGTTCCTTTAGTATGTGAATAAAGTTAATATTTTTATAATATAATAAGTAAATGGTAGGTATCCTTATCAAAAAGAGACATGGGAGAGTATTATGCATTCTCAACATATTTATTTTGCAAAAAACCTAAAGACCTTAATTAACAGTGTACAACAAAACAAAAATTATTTTTTATTGAAATTAAATTTCTGCAATATTTAAAACCTTTAAATAACTAGGGGAAATCAACCCGTAGCAACAGTTTAAAAGTAGACCAATTCTGTGGGGAAAAACGCAGACTTGGCAACCCTGCATCCAACATGAGCTGCTGGAGTTAATGTCATTGCACACATGAGTACCAAATTTTCGTCCGAGATTTTTGCACGTTAAAAAAAATACAGGTGATGTTAATCGAGTTTACACACTGCCTCTGAAACTTTCGTCCGTCATAAAAAAATTCGGATCGTGTTTGATTTTCTGCATTTTCACATCCATAATAAGCATTTTGATAAGGATGGCGAATATGAGAAAACTAAAAAAAAATGCATACGAAAATCGGACTCAGTGTACAATGACCTTTAGATTTGAATGATCACGGGTCGAAAGTAAAGAGAGATGACAAAAATAGACTGGAGGATTTGCTGCAATCTTGTACTCACTGACAAATATCTATTATAAGATGTGCTGCTCCCTTTACACAGTGTGCGGTATCGCAAAATCGAAAGTAAAAGTAAACAGCGCGTGCACTCAGTTAAAAGCAATTTCTATACCCTGCATATTGAAAGTGCGAAAATTATATACAATATTAGTTTGCCTCGCGCCCACTCAATTTGTGATCCGCTGTGTAAATCCTTCGGCCGGCCGACCGGGAAAAGTCCCAGTCGTCCCGATTGCCACTCCGCCCCTGGTATAGGCTACAGGCCCGACCTTTCTTCACTATGTTTCACCAGTCGTTTAATGGCCACTCCCCTTTTACCTACCACCTGCAAAGCTGATACGAATATGTTTTACTTTTTTATTTACAACAAGATATATAGTATAGGGACAGGTATTCAGACCACAACTGAACGTTTGAAGAAAATTTAATGCCTTATTATTTAGAATTAGCTATTATTGATGTAAATGCAGCCGTTCAAGGCACATAATTGATTTATTACGGTATTGACGGTATTAGAAAATCCATGTCGTGGCGCAATGTCACACCGGTGCTGACTATGACACCGGTGTACCGCCCACTCCTAGTCCAGGATCACAAATAATTACAAAGAATAGGTAATGCATTAAAATAAACATGAAATTTAGAAGTAAATTAATTTTTTTTGCAAAACATACTGCAATTATCTTGCTTTGATTGTTTTTGTTTAATTTTATTTGCTTGCTTTTACAACTTTTATTTTTTTGCAAATGAAAATTTGCAATTTGTAGGTAAAACGTCAACATGAAGGTCCACCTCTAAACCTAACAGCGGGGCATGAGCAGATCCTGGAGATGTCCTGGCTCTTACAAGCTTTATAATGGCAGTGAATGGGTGTTATTTTGCAATAGTCCAAAAGAAGTCCAAAAAAGTGCATTCATCCATCATGAAAACTACACCACATGGCTCATTGGGGTTAAAAGATCACTCCATTTTCAGAATAAAAATTTCCTGATAATTTACTCACCTCCATATCATCCAGGATATTAATTTCTTCTTCAGTCGCAAAGAAATTAAGTTTTTTTTGAGGAAAACATTTCATTGTTTTTATCCATATAATGGACTTAAATGGTGCTCAATGGATTGAAGTTTTAAAATGCAGTTTCAATGCAGGTCATTTTCTTGTAGGATGATTATGAAGTTGGAGGAGAAAACAAGATGGGAGTTTTTCAACATACCCTAACTGTCTTGAACCGGAGTACACAGAGTATGCATGCGCATCGCAGAGCTTGACAAGATAAGCATTTGAGGTTAAAAAGTATGTAAACTGTAAGACCCTTATTCTTCAAATGGGATTAGAGCTCTTTGAAGCTGCACTGAAACTGCATTTTTAACCTTTAATCCATTGAGCACCATTGAAGTCCACTACATGGAGAAAAATCCTGGAATGTTTTCCTCAAAAAAATTAATTTCTTGTGACTGCAGACATTAATATCTTGAATGACATGGGGGTGAGTAAATGATTATGAAATTTTTATTCTGAAAGTGGAGTAATTCTTTAAAAAGGCCCTCTGAAACTAACTGATGCGTTTTTGTAAAAAAAAAAAATGTCCATGTTTAAAACTTTATTAACCATAATCTCTAGCTTCTGCACACGTTCACGAGAGAGTGCCGTTCCAGCAGATGACATAGGCATAGTGTAAGCTCTGGTGAGAACATGCTCGAAGTTTCTTGAGAACCATGGTTTGTTTACAGGAACAAAGAAAGCAGTCCTAAAACTAGTCTCCTCTTGGCTTATATCGAAATCTGCCAGCATTGTACTTCTAATTCATGACTGGTGTTTTTTCCCTACGTCATCCGCTGGAATGCATATAACAGTTAGCGGAAGCTAGAGGTTACGGTTTATAAAGTTTTAAATATGGATATTTTTCTTAAAAAAGTGCATTGATTCGCTTCAGGAGGCCTTTATTCAACCCCAAGAGCCATGTGGGACACTTTTTTTGGGGAAATGGATGCACGTTATTGGATTTCTTTTGGATTATTAAAAATAAACCACACATTTACTGCCGTTATAAAGTTTGAAGAGCCAGGACATTTTTTAAATATAACTCTGATTTTTTAATATCTGAAAGAAAAAAATCATATACACCTAGGATGGCTTGAGGGTGAATAAATCTTGGGGTAATTTTTATTATCATATGCACTATCCCTTTAATTTGTCTGTATTTGCTAAATTTGCAATCCTGCAGTTTGAATAGATAAATGACGCCTGTCTACTGGAGAACCAATAGGAAAACAGTAACTGGTGAAACCGGCAGTTTCGACCAACCTCACCACAGTGACGTCGGAGAGAAAGAGCTGAATAAACTTGTTAAATTATGTGCCAGAGACAGAGAGCAAAATACAGTAAGTATGAAAAGGTGAGTAGATATTTTTGTAGCAATGCATGACACAGACTGATGCAAAAATATTCAGCCAGTGTTGTCAGTCATGACTTAAGTACTGTACAAGTACTGTACCTTGGCTTTCTCATCGGGGTCAATATCCTACAAACTGAGAAGCAGCAAATGCAAAGAATAGGAATTGGAAATCATTCACCTGGCTTATTATAAATGAACTCTATATGTACTTTCTTGTTTCATAATATTTAATTGAAGTCTAATAACTAATATTTGATTCTCGCTAACCACCTGACTACATTCTGATCTGCGTTTTGCCAAAAGCATTGTATAAGCCTAAGTAGATCATAGATACAATTGGCACTAATAGACTGTTACACCCACTTTTCATGATGATTCCCAATAGGTAAAATGATGTCCTATCCTACTTTTTTTTTTTTTTTTTTTTTGCAGAATAAACACTTCACATCAGATTATGGAAGTATAATAGTTTGTGAATGGTGTTGACTTTTATCTGATTTCCCAACCTAATGTTGTCTCTTAATACTTTAGGCAGTAGGCGTTACAAAAAAGCACAATGGCAGGACTATTACAGTAATGGTAATACTATTGTGTTATGAATGACTGCCATATTTTCTACCATGGTTTTCCATGATTCCAGCTTCTCAACAAAGACAGTCTGCATTGAATCTTGAGATCAAATTCAGCCTGTCGGAGCATTTTGAAGTGCCAAGTCAAAACACATGGTGAAAACTGCATAAAAATGAAACGTTGAAAGTGGCACTTGAGTTGGGTGTCAAGAACAACAGCATCGGTGTCGTCCTGCTGTCTTAGGTTTCCAGCGTGCCACACATGGGCACGGAGCCATAAAGTTTCTCTCACGCAAACAGTTGGCTGTTCCACATGGCTCAGCAGCTTAACAACAGGAGCAGGGTGTTGTGGCATTAAACATATCATTACTTCACTTGGAACTATCAGGGTGTCCTTACAGCTGCAGCTTCATTCATACCAACTACAGTTTGGATTTCCACCATTCAGGCATGTGAATTTAGGAGCTGCTTAAAAATTTATATCTCAGATAGCACGGCTTCGGTTTCCACACGTATAACTTTCTACGGAGTTGTCAGACCAGCAGACAAAAAGATTTTTTGTAATTTATGTCAGCAGTGTTGCATTCAAAGACCTTGTTTTTGCAGATCGGTTGTGACAGAGCACATACAGTAAGGTCAGCCTGGTGGTTGCAAAGAGCATCACTGGTCAAAAAGGTGACGCACTTGTCTTGTCAAGGCCCCGTAGGTGCTCATTGGCTCGGGCTCTGGTGTGAATAAGCATGTCATGTGGGTATTAGTCACGCTCATGCTGCTGGTGTCTATAATTGATGAGTGGTTTATGGCTCTTCCAGGACAACCGGAGGATTTATGCCCTCCCAGAACGGGCCGCTGCCTCACATCTTAATTAAGTAAATGGAGACAAAGTGCACATGAGAGCTTCTGAACAGGGCCGATACCTCTCTAGCACTTCACAACTTTTGTCTCACCTCATTTCTTAATATGTCTCCACTTGAGCACTGTCCCGTCCATTTTGCTAGACCTGTTTTTTCCATCTTATGACTGCTTTGTGTCTGTCTTGGCGTGATTTGGGTCATTCTGTGAAACAGAGGCCGGTTTGAATTTCTTGTGTAAGTCACTTGCATTAGGCTTGTAATATATGGTTTGGTTTGGCACAAGGTTATTATATTAATTAAAATGAAAAAGCACAATTTTAAAAATCATTTTCATTTAGTTAACTTGATTTGCTAAACTAAAACTGAAATAAACATTAATAAAAACTATACAGATATATTTAAAAAGTGTCTGAAACGGCAATATGACTAAACCTTTAACTAAAATTAGAATAATATGTATATAAAAATAATCTAACTATAATAAAATATATTAATATTAACAAAAGCTAATTCAAAACATGATTAAAAATATAATAGTATTTTAAAGATATAAAAAGAATGCTGCTTTCATATTGCAGGTAACAGGATAGACATTTCATTTGATATTATGAGCATTGTGCTTAAGCTTGTAACAATGCAAAATTCTTCCTAAAAAGTGCAGTTAATACTGTTATTTCTACAAATATTCACTTTTCAGTTTCAATTTGTTTACTCTATAAAATCATTGTAACGGGGTTGATATTTTAAGATGTAGAAAGGGAAATTCATACTGGTATTTCTACAAATATTCACTTTTCATTTTTATTTGCTTACTACATGAAAGTACTGTCACAGGGTATATATTTTAAGATGGTCCCTTTCTGAACAGCTTAACAAGGATGTTTATGCCATTGAGTTTTTCTGTTAAAAAAAGTCTTTGTAGAAAGGGAAATTCATACTAGTATTTCTACAAATATTCACTTTTCAATTTAAATGAGTTGACTATGTGAAATCATTGTAACAGCGTTGATATTTTAAGATGGTCTCTTTCTGAAAAAATTAGCAAGGATGTTTATGCGCTTGAGTTTTTATGTTCAAAAATTTTTCCTAGAAAGTGAAATTCATACTGGTATTTCTACAAATACTGTTATAGAAAGGGAAACAGACCGGTTTGCATTAAAAGCGTTAAGCTTTTAATATATGTTGGGGTAAAAACACAATTTTAAAAAATGCATTTTGTTTTAGCTAGTTGCCAAGAAAATGTAAAAAATGTATCATTTTCATTTAGTTAACATGGTGTACTAAACTAAAACTGAAATAAACATTAATAAAAACTTTATAGATATGTTTAAAAAATGTCCAAAACAGTGAAATGATTAAAACTTTAACTAAAATTAGAATAATATAAATATAAAAATATTCTAACTATAATAAAATATATTAATATTAACAAAAACTAATTCAAAACATGAATAAAAAAATATAATAGTATTTTAAAGAAAAAGAATGCTGCTTTCAGAATGCAGGTAACAGGATGGACATTTCATTTGATATTATGAACATTGTGCTAAGCTTGTAACAGTTCAAAATTAATACTGTTATTTCTACAAATATTCACTTTCAGTTTTAATTTGTTTACTCTATAAAATCATTGTAACAGGGTTGATATTTTAAAATGTAGACAGGGAAATTCATACTGGTATTTCTACAAATATTCACTTTTCAATTTTAATTTGCTTACTACATGAAAGTATTGTAACAGGGTTGATATTTTAAGATGGTCCCTTTCTGAACAACTTAACAAGAATGTTTATGCCATTGAGTTTTTCTTTTCAAAAATTCTCTGTAGAAAGGGAAATTCATACTGGAATTTCCACAAATATTCACTTTTCAATTTAAATAATTTACTATAAAAAAGCATTGTAACAGATTGATGTTCAGGTTGATATTTTAAGACTGCCCTTTCTGAAAAACTTAGTAAGGATGTTTATGCTGTTGAGTTTTTCTGTTGAAAAATTCTTTGTAGAAAGGGAAATTCATATTGGTATTTCTACAAATATTCTCTTTTCAATTTTAATTTGTTTACTATATGAAAGCATTGTAACAGGGTTGATATTTAAAGATTATCCATTTCTGAAAACTTAGTAAGAATGTTTATGCCGTTGAGTTTTTCTGTTAAAAAATTCTTTGTAGAAAGGGAAATTCAAACTCGTATTTCTACAAATATTCTCTTTTCAATTTTAATTAGTTTACTATATGAAAGCATTGTAACATGGTTGATATTTGAAGGGTCTCTTTCTGAGGAGCTTAGCCAGCTTGTTTATGCCATTGAGGTTTTTCTGTTCAAAAATCATTTGTTAAAAGGAAAGTTCATACTGGTATTTCTACAAATACTCACTTTCCAGTTGTGATTTGTTTACTGTATGAAATCACTGTAATAGGGTTGATATTTCAAGATAGCCCTTTCTTAAAAGCTTAGAAAGGATGTTTATGCCGTTGAGTTTTTCTGTTCAAAAATTATTTGTAGAAATGGAAATTCATACTTGTATTTTTACAAATATGCACTTTCCATTTTTAATTGGTTTACCATATGAAAGCATTGTAACAGGGTTGATATTTTAAGATTGTCCCTTTCTGAAAAACTTAGTAAAAATGTTTATGCCATCAAGTTTTCAAATATTCTTTGTAGATCGAAACATTTATACTGGTGTTTCTACAAATATTCACTTTTCTATTTTAATTTGTTTATTATGAAAGCATTGTAACAGGGTTGAGTTTTTAAGATGGTCCTTTTCGGAAAAACTTAGCAAGCATATTTATCCCATTGAGTTTTTCTGTTCAAAAATTCTTCTTAGAAAGTGAAATTCATACTGGTATTTCTACAAATATTCACTTTCTAGTTGTAATTTGTTTACTGTATGAAAGCACTGTAACAGGGTTGATATTTTAATATGGTCCCTTTCTGAAAAACTAGGATGTTTTTGCCATTAAGTTTTTCGGTAACACTTTACAATAAGGTTCATTAGTTAAACATTAGTTAATGTATTAACTAACATGAACTAACCATGAGCAATACATTTGTTACTGTATTTACTAATCTTTATTAACGTTTGTTAACAGAAATACAGTTGTTCATTGTTTGTTCATGTTAGTTCACACTGCATTAACTAATGTTAACAAAATTTTAATAATGCATTAGTAAATGTTGAAATTAACATTAACAAAGATTAATAAATGCTGTATAAGTGCAGTTCAATATTAGTTCATGTTAACTAATGTGGTTAACTAATGTTAACTAAAGAACCCTATTGTAAAGTGTTACCAGTTTTTCTGTTCAAAAGTGATTACTTAAAAAGGGAAGAATACGATCGTAACAGGGTTGATGCAAAGAACTGAGAAATTATTTCGAAAAAAATCACAGAAATGTTAAGTCTTAAGAAAAAAATGTCTATTATAATGTATCTGCTTTGAATATCGACCACATTAGAGTGAAACTGAACGTTTGACTTTGACACACATAATTCTCCATTGAGGTAAGGCAAATTCGAGAAAATCAAAATGACCTAATTTAAGATATTTTCTCTGAATACAAGTTTAATGATCTTACACAGTCCAGCTGAAGTAAACACATTTGTCTAATTTTTGCAGTACTTGTCTTGTAGTCTTATATTGTTGCTTATTTACAGTGTTGACTATCCAGTGTGCCAGAAATACTGCAAATAAGAGGTGGAAGGCCAGAGGTCTTGAGCAGGGCTAATGGAGAATGCTGTAGTGGTCCAGTGTTACTGTGAATTATTGAAGAAGATCAGGTTTCCTGTGGTAACACTCTCTCACACGATGGAAAGAAAGCCAACACCACTAATCCCGGCACTTTGTGTGTCGACTTCACCCTGCATGACTTTGGGTCAGTGTTTGCTTTTGCAAGTTTGTGCACTTCAGTGTTTGTTGTTTTATTATGGCATGATTTAACCAATCTAAACAAATCAGATTTGGATGGATTTTAATGCTAACGTGTACTTGTCGAATGTATAGTAGTAGCGATTATGAATGCAATTAGGTTGTGTTTGAATTATTCAGCATCCTTTGGGCATTAAAATCCCTTAGTAAATAGACCATAATTACAGCGTCTGGTACTACTAACACTAAGTCATATCAGAACATTCATATTTAAGACATAAGTGCATTCGCATAAATTGATGTATTTAAGAGTTCTGACTTTCTGAATTGTGGGCGTTTCAGTAAAAAAAAAAAATCATGATTATAACTATTGGTGATAAGTTATTACAGATCTTAGGTTAGACGGCATATTAAACTTTATTACAGTGAAAATGAAGTTGTGAGGGATAGACTTACAGTATTTACAATGGCACACAAATTGCTTAATTTTCTAAACTGTTTTATGCTGTAAATAAGGAATGGGGTACCACTTTATAGTAAGGTTCATTAGTTAACATTAGTTAACTACAATAATAAATGTGAACTAAAAATTAACAATACTTCTAAAAACACACAATTCTGAGAAGTTAAGTCAGAATTATGGGATATAAACTTTCAAATCTGAAAAGTGAATTGTGAGATATACTGTAAACTTGCATTTCTGAGAATTAGTCTGAATTAAGGCTTATAAACGCGCTATTGCGAGTTATTGCGTGACATAAACTTGCACTTCTGATTTATTTTCTTAGAATTGTGATATAACCTCACAGTTGCGAGTTATGAAGTCAGAATTATGATATATAAACTCACTCAGAAATAAAGTCTCATAATTTCTCAGAATTTTACAATTGTGAGAAATTAAGTCAGAATTAAGTGCTATAAACGTGTAATTGCAAGTTATAAAGTCAGAATTGTGGGATATAAACTTGCTAATCTGACTTTTTCTCAGAAATGCGTGATATAAACTTGCAACTTTTTTCCCCGAATTGTGATCTAACCTCACAATTGCGAGTTATGAAGTCAGAATTCTGAGATATAAACTCGCAATTCTGAAAAATGAAGTCAGAATTAAGTGCTATAAATTCACAGTTGTGAGTTATAAAGTCAGAATTGTAAGATATAAACTCGCAATTCTGAGAAATTAAGTCAGAATTAAGTGTTATAAACGAGTAATTGCAAGTTATAAACTCAGAGTTGTGGGATATAAACTCGCAAATCTGACTTTTTTTTCTTAGAAACGGTGATGTGAACGTGCAATTCTGACTTATTTCTCAGAATTGTGATGTAACCTCACAATTGCGAGTTATGAAGTCAGAATTGTGAGACATGAACTCGCAATTCTGAGAAATGAAAGCAGAATTAAGTGCTATATACTCACAATTGCGAGTTATGGAGTCAGAATTGATGCACTGTAAACTCGCAATTCTGAGAAATTAAGTCAGAATTAAGTGCTATAAATGCGCTATTGCGAGTTAAAAAGTCAGAATAGTGGGATATAAACTTCATTCTGACAAATGGTGTCAGAATGAAGTGCTTTATGCTCATAATTGAGTTATAAAGTCTCGCAATTCTTGCAATTCTGACTTTATAACACACAGCTCAGAAAAGTCAGAATCATGTGAAAAAGTCAGAATTGCGAGTTTATATCTCACAATTGTGACTTTATATCCTGCAGTTGCAAGTTTGTATAACACAGTTCTGAGAAAAAAGAACTGAGATAATCGCAATAACCTTTTTATTCAGTGGCGGAAACAGAGTTTCATAAATAACAGCATTGTTCCTGAGAAAATGTCACATTTTCTCTAAACTACCCTTATATAATGGTAATTGATTCTTAAGTGTTTTGCTGCATGTCGGTTAGCTGATGTGTGCGATTTTATATAACTCAGCTGATAATCCTTCATAGCATACAGTGTTTGAGCATCGCCAGGTATACTTGCGTTCCCACACACCCTTAAGACAAGTATGCAAATTCTTTACAGCTCTTTAACACTCCCAGCGCTTACTGGCATCACAGCCTACTGGGAAAACACTGGCGTCAATTTTTCCTCCTGTCCTTTAAATAATGAGTTCTAACTTATATCTTTGTCAGACTTGTTTTGGAATGCTAATATTTTAATTGCAATGCAATCTTTTTTTTTTTCAGTTCTACATAGACAGGTCACCCCTTTCCGGTGACTTTGACACAAACAGATATGTTGAACATGAAATCTTAAAGGATTGCACGGATTTCCCTTTTGGCTGTAAAAGTTTCTGTCTGTAATTCAGCCTAGCGCTTCTTTTTATTAGTATGCGGTGTAACAAGAGGGTCTGAGCATTCTCACACCGCAGCGCAATGGAAAATCCCATTCTGTTCTATGTGTTTCCCTTCCAGTGAGGTCATCTCACCAGCTTAACCACAGCTCACCCACTCCAGAAAGTGACAAGAAGCAGAGGAGAATTTTGAATATTTATGGCTAGACCGCTTGGTGGCAGTGTTGAGCCAGTATCAGTCTGAAACCTAAACACAGCTGCATGCACAACATAACCACTGGAGAAACCCAAAGTCTTCTTTTGTACAGTTGGGGACATTTGCCATGTGTTTGTGAACTTCATTTGTTCTTTGAAATAACCATACTTTAAAACTTTTTAAAATGTCCCTGCACTTTAAATCATTGTCACTACTTCTATTGTCATCCGGCAATCAGAGGAAGGATTGTTCCTGTTCTTTCAACCACACTTACTTGTCGCTGAACCGTATCCTGTGTTTAGGTTCTGGGACAGGGTTGAAGGATGAGACGTCTCGAGAAAATATAATCTCCAAAGAGATAAATGATCAATCGTCGATCTGCCAAACAGGGATTCACCGGTGTTGATGGAGGGTCATCATCGCCTCTGGGAAAGCTGCTGAAACGGTAATGTCTCCTGATGGGAAACAGTACCACTGTCAAACTGACTCATGCAAATACTGTACCCACTGTATTTAGAAAGCATTTCCAACTATATATAATAGAAGTTCCACATGGCAAGAAGTCTGAATATATCTAATCTAATTAAAAAATTGCCTGAATTTTTTGTATAAAATGTAGTATGTTGTTGTATTTCACCTTGGAATTATAAGGGTTTATTTGACATTTTTGTCAAAATTGAGTTATTCACATCTTATTCTGTGACAATTTATTTACATATCTCTCGTTTCTTTTGTAAACTGTACATTTTGGGCCTTTTTTTTTTAGAAAACAATAGGGTTCTATCTACAGAAGTCTATGGAATGCAGAAACTTTGCATTCCAAAATATCTCAAAAGTGCGCATAATGTAGATAGATCCTTATAATTCCAAGGCGGCGATTTATACAGATATTTTTGCTGAACAATATCAATAAATAATAAATTCTATTGTCCAACGTCTTGAAATAATATAATATAATATAATATAATATAATATAATATAATATAATATAATATAATATAATATAATATAATATAATATAATATAATATAATATAATATAATATAATATAATACACCAGGAACAGAATCTTATATTAGAATATTTATATTAAATGAAAAAAGGCCTGAAATTGTTAATGAAATATTTATATAACAACTTTTTTTTCTTATACAATTTTACTTAAATAACCATAAATTCTGAAGTTAAAGCTGTACTATTGTTTTAACTAATATAATTGCATCCAAAAAGTTTTTGTGTACATAATATATGTCTACTGTTAATATTTATTATGTATATATATGAACACACACACACGTGTATATTTAAGAAAAATATGTTGAGTTTATATATTAAATATATTTATATATGTAATATAAATTATATGAATATATACTTGTAAATACATGTGAACATTTTCAAAATATATACTGTATGTGTGTCTGTAAATATACATAATAAACACACACACACACACACACACACACACACACACGCATATATATTATATAAAACTTTTATTTAGGATGCAATGAATCGTTGCTCAGCACTAATTATAATATAATATAATAAGAAATTGGTTAGTGAATATTTAGTATGTTGTAATACTTTTCATTTAAATAACTATAAAATCTGAAGCTGTACTATTGTTTTCAATATAAAATAATACAATACAATACAATACAATAGACCAGGATTAGGACAGAATTCTATATTAGAATATTTATATTAAATGAAAACAGGCCCTAAATTGCTCAATAAATATTTAGTATGTTATAAAAAAAAATTACTGAACAATTTCACTTAAATAATTTTAAAATCTGTAGTTGAAGCTGTATTACTGTTTTCATTTTATTGTTAATATAACATAATATAATATAATATAATATAATATAATATAATATAATATAATATAATATAATATAATATAATATAATATAATATAATATAATATAATATAATATAATACCCGGAACAGAGTCTATAATTTAAAAAAAAGAAGAAATTGTTTAGTAAGTATTTAATATTCTGTAATAGTTTTGCTTAAATAACTACAAAATCTGACTAAAATAACTATAAAATGTTTCTTAAATAACTAAAATGTGAAGATGAAGCTGTACTATTGTTCTCGATATAATATAATTGACTAGGAACAGAGATTTATATTAGAATATTTATATTAAATGGAAAAAAAGGCCTGAAATCTTTTAATAAAAATATATTTTTCCTCATATATTTTACTTAAATAACTATAAAATCTGAAATAGAACCTGTAGTATTGTTTTTAATATAATATAATATAATATAATATACAAAATCTAGACTATAGTTGGCCTCTGGTTGGCACATGTTGAAATTCTGCTATAAATTATATGTAATCCCTTAATTTGCATTTCTAAATATTTAAGCACTTATGAGTGTTCCTTTGATATTAGCATTAACATTGTTTTTAAATAGTATTATAGAAGTGTTGCTATTTCATAAAGTTGTTGACTAGTTCTCGCAGCAGCGGTAGGTGTTTTGCTCGAGGGGCGCATGTTTCCACCTCAAGGGTCTTTTGTTCCACCTGCGAGCTGGAGGAGTCAAAGGTCACCTGCACCTGAGGCCAGCTCCAGTAAACAAAAGCTTTCTTTTCTTTTGCTTCTTTTCGCTTTTCCAAACAACCACTTCTCGTCACGTGCACAGAGGAACGGGAACACAATGGCCCGACTGGAATGTCACAACAACTGAACCCGCGAGCTCACTTAATATGCATTAAGGCTTATTTACGGATCACGCTATGCTTCAAACTGTTTCTGCGTAAATTCATTAGGAAGTTGGAGGTATCATCATTTTGGGCTTGTCAGAAATTCAATGACGATCTTTTAAAGGCGGCCCATTGTTTTCAAGTCGAAAGCTGTGCCAGATTTCACAGGTTACGCAATTTTGGAGGCTTTCGAATGCTTTTGGCCGGGTTCCCTCACGCTTGCACCCATGGAAAGGAAAAAAAGCTCCTTCCTCCCGGCCTCTTCCTGGTTCCCTGGCTCTGCAGTGGGTCTTCAGCCCATCTGGCACTGAGTCAAGGCCAGCAGATGGGAGTCTTTATCCCTCGTGTTGTGGGTGTCAGGCAGTTGGCCTGTGGAGAGTAGCGGCGGCGGCAGATCCAGCCCTTTCAGATTGGCCCCTGGTGAGAGACAGAGGCGTTGATCACAATGGGCTCAGGTTGTGCCTGTTCAGACACGAGTCCACCAGGTGAGGGGGGTCTCAGCGGCACAGCAGGTATTGAGCCCGGCCCCCCTGACCCTCTGTATTCCTCCCCACATAAAGCCTTCCACCTGGGATGAGAAACAGCAGGTTCCTCACGCTTCCCACCCTTCTGCTCTCAGAAACGTGCGCTCTCGTTCACGGGAACTCCCGCTGTATACCGCCAGCTGTATACCTGTTTAGAGTCCTGGGAGTGTCTGAGGAGGAAGATGAGGAACATCGTTTCCCTGCTAGATTCATACATTGTCATCATGACTTATCTCTGAAATAGCATGCGTTAGTAGAGTCAAATAAGGATGCAGACACAATCCAAAATTAAACTTCACCGAGCGCCAGATGCAAGTGAAAATGCAGTTTGGCGAGTAAACGGAGCAGAACACAGATCAAACTCGAAGACTTAAATGAGGCGAGTGATACAAATCAAAGACAAACAAACTGTCTGCTGAGGAAAACATCTACACTGATGTCTTATACTGCAGTGAAACTTCAGTGGAAATTAATCTAATATGCCCAAGTTTTTTGTTTTTGTTTTTTGTCCTACATGATACATATGATGACACATATGGGATATTCCTTGTGTTAAAGGAGTAGTACACTTTCAGAACAAAAATTGACAGGTAATGAACTCACCCCCTTGTCATCCAAGATGTCTTTCTTTCTTCAGTCGTAAGGAAATTATGTTTTTTGAGGAAAACATTCAGGATTTCTCTCCATATAATGGACTTCTATGGTGCCCCCGAGTTTTGAACTTCCAAAATGCAGCTTCAGTGGGCTCTAAACGATCACAGCCCCTTGTCATCCAAGATGTTCATGTCTTTCTTTCTTCAGTCATAAGGAAATTATGTTTTTGGAGTAAAACATTTCAGGATTTCTCTCCATATAATGGACTTCTATGGTGTCCCCTCAAAGGGCTCTAAACGATCACAGGCGAAGAAAGAAGGGTCTTATCTAGCAAAACAATGGGTTATTTTCGAAAAAAAAAAAAATACAATTTATATACTTTTTAACCTCAAATGCTTGTCTTGTCCAGCTTGGCAAGCAGTATATAAGTTGTAAATGTTTTTAGGAAATAACCCATCGTTTCACTAGATAAGACCCTTCTTCCTTAGCTGGGATCATTTGGAGACCTTTGAAGCTGCATTTAAACTGCATTTTGGAAGTTCCAACTCGGGGGCACCATAGAAGACCATTATATGGAGAGAAATCCTGAAATGTTTACCTCAAAAAACACCATTTCTTTACAGCTGAAGAAAGAAAGACAAGGGGGTGAGTACATTATCTGTAAATTTTTGTTCTGAAAGTGAACTACTCCTTTAAGGCATAAAAAAAAAAAAAAAAATACAGGAACCACTGCCAAAAGTACTTGTACATACACTATATGGACACTATATGGAAGTATTGAGACACCCTTTCTTTAGAACAGAAAAAGGCACTTCCAAAACAGTTGCAACAGAGATGGAAATACAATTTATAAATACATGAATTGTTTCTATCTTTGTTGCCACAGTTTTGG
>NC_133382.1:7656271-7686838 GCF_049309525.1 Garra rufa | reverse complement strand
CTTGCCTCTGATAACGATATTTTAAATACTAATTATGTCAAGTCAACCCTGAAATCGAAATCTGTTACTTATGTAACAGATTCCGAATATATATCTGTTCACTATTACACTATAAATAGGCATATATATATATATAAATATATATATATATATATATATATATATATATATATATATATATATATATATATATACAGTCGTGGCCAAAAGTTTTGAGAATTACATAAATATTGGAAATTGGAAAAGTTGCTGCTTAAGTTTTTATAATAGCAATTTGCATATACTCCAGAATGTTATGAAGAGTGATCAGATGAATTGCATAGTCCTTCTTTGGCATTAAAATTAACTTAATCCCGAAAAAAAAAAAACTTTCCACTGCATTTCATTGCTGTCATTAAAGGACCTGCTGAGATCATTTCAGTAATCGTCTTGTTAATTGAGGTGAGAATGTTGACGAGCACAAGGCTGGAGATCATTATGTCAGGCTGATTGGGTTAGAATGGCAGACTTGACATGTTAAAAGAAGGGTGATGCTTGAAATCATTGTTCTTCCATTGTTAACCATGGTGACCTGCAAAGAAACGCATGCAGCCATCATTGCGTTGCATAAAAATGGCTTCACAGGCAAGGATATTGTGGCTACTAAGATTGCACCTAAATCAACAATTTATAGGATCATCAAGAACTTCAAGGAAAGAGGTTCAATTCTTGTTAAGAAGGCTTCAGGGCGTCCAAGAAAGTCCAGCAAGCGCCAGGATCGTCTCCTAAAGAGGATTCAGCTGCGGGATCAGAGTGCCACCAGTGCAGAGCTTGCTCAGGAATGGGGCAGCAGGCAGGTGTGAGCGCATCTGCACGCACAGTGAGGCCAAGACTTTTGGAAGATGGCCTGGTGTCAAGAAGGGCAGCAAAGAAGCCACTTCTCTCCAAAAAAAAAAAACATCAGGGACAGATTGATCTTCTGCAAAAAGTATGGTGAATGGACTGCTGAGGACTGGGGCAAAGTCATATTCTCCGATGAAGCCTCTTTCCGATTGTTTGGGGCATCTGGAAAAAGGCTTGTCCGGAGAAGAAAAGGTGAGCGCTACCATCAGTCCTGTGTCATGCCAACAGTAAAGCATCCTGAGACCATTCATGTGTGGGGTTGCTTCTCATTCAAAGGAGGGGCTCTCTCACAATTTTGCCAAAAAACACAGCCATGAATAAAGAATGGTACCAAAACACCCTCCAACAGCAACTTCTTCCAACAATCCAACAACAGTTTGGTGAAGAACAATGCATTTTCCAGCACGATGGAGCACCGTGCCATAAGGCAAAAGTGATAACTAAGTGGCTCGTGGACCACGAAATTTTGGGTCCATGGCCTGGAAACTCCCCAGATCTTAATCCCATTGAGAACTTGTGGTCAATCCTCAAGAGGCAGGTGGACAAACAAAAACCCACTAATTCTGACAAACTCCAAGAAGTGATTATGAAAGAATGGGTTGCTATCAGTCAGGATTTGGCCCAGACGTTGATTGAGAGCATGCCCAGTCGAATTGCAGAGGTCCTGAAAAAGAAGGGCCAACACTGCAAATACTGACTCTTTGCATAAATGTCATGTAATTGTCGATAAAAGCCTTTGAAACGTATGAAGTGCTTATAATTATATTTCAGTACATCACAGAAACAACTGAAACAATGATCTAAAAGCAGTTTAGCAGCAAACTTTGTGAAAACTAATATTTGTGTCAATCTCAAAACTTTTGGCCACGACTGTATATATTATTAGGACATAATTCAGTGTAATGAAATGTTCCCTTTTTAAAAAAAAATATATTATAATTCATAATTATCATAATTACATGTAATAATTAATAATTAAATTTATTTTATATAAACATATTTTTCCTGGTTGAATATCCTGTTTCCCTTATAAATAGGGAACTAAAATGGGTTGTGTTTATTATATTTATGTAAAAGAAATACACACACAAACACACACACATGTATTTGTGTAGAAATAAATATTATATATAATGTAAAAATTAATTTTTTTTTTAAATAAACTGGTGGAATATATGTCATTACAGAAATAAAAAGGGTTGCAAATAATGTATATAAAATATATATGTATATCTATTTATATAGCACACATTTTGTTATTACTAATTCAATTACTAATTTCTAATTAAAGTTGTAGTATTTTATTTTGAATGCTGTATCTGAATCATTCCACAAACCATTCCCACCAAACTTCCAAAATAAAATCATATCTGACTTTTTTTTTTCCCTGGATGAATATCCTGTTTCACTCATGAGTAAGTGTAGTTACGGAAGTAAAGTGAGCTAGTATTTCATGTTGACTTGACATGAGTGAAAGTTTGGAGAGTGTAGTTTTCTAATTACCATCAGAGAGGGAAAGTGTTAGAGGTCTGGTGTGTACCGCCATATTTAATGTAGTATATTTTGGTATCAAGATAGATCCACCTAACTGTTGTCTGGTGAAATGATGTCTCCTGCGCTCCAGAATTAGGCTTATGTTTGTAAACATGTGGGTGGTGCCGCCATAAAAAGAATATGGGAGTGTTAAAACATTTGTTACTATCCAACAAGTGGCCTGTCAGTTAAAGCAATTATGCTGCCATGGAAACATATATTCTGTCCACTTTTGTTGTGGCACATACTTTATTATATCGTAGCACTTTTGAAAAATGATATTTTGCAAACAGAATGTAACTGAGCAGGAATGTTTACTCCCATATTTGTGAGTCAATAGAAACTGGGCTGGTCGGGTTCCTGAGACTACAGATCCTAACTGTTCTTTGGAACAGAGCCGGGCTGTGAGTGTGTGCCAGCCGCGCAGTTTGACAGCAAAGAAACAGGCTGGAGGGCATTGCTGAATGAGAAATATGAAAGACGCCGGCCCTTTCACCATGACTGCCATGACATGTTGTAGAATAATAACAGTGTTTGTGCTCCGCTGCTCTTTTGAGCCTGTACATCTCACATACTTAACACTTTTCACCATTTCATCTGGGTCAATGACATTTTTAAGTCTTGATCTATTTATGACTTTATTCAGAAGTGCATGAAAATGCAATTCATACTGTAAATTGAATACACCTTTTCTATGATGATTTCATTTCATTTCTAAATTAAAATGAATGTAGATTGGGGCAAAAAATTACCCTTATGACTGCTTTTATGGTCCAGGGTCACATATTATAATATTACATATTTGGGAAAAACATCTGCCCTGATATAATAATTTAAATAATATAGATAGCAAAGTTGTTTGCATAAAGAAAAAAATGCTTCACTTCTTATTAATATTTGAAAAAGTGTCTGCAAAGTATAGTGCATCCAGTTTTGCAATATAAGACAGGTCTGAAAGTCTCTTATAATGTTTAATATTACTATTAATGTTGCTTTTTAATGAAAAGGTTTGATTAGTCATAAAATGTCATGTAGTATGACTTTGTTGATGATATTTATGAACAAATAAAAAATTCTATATATTTGAATATATATATATATATATATATATATATATATATATATATATATATATATATCATAGATTTTTTTATTACTTTATTTTATTTTTATTTTGAACATGTCCTAATTTGTAACCCTGAACTTAGCACAGAACATAGAAGATCCCCTTTTATTTTATTTTATTTTATTTTATTTTAGTTATTTTTTATTTTTAACATGCCTTGTTATAAACCCTGAACTAAGCACAGAACATAGAAGATCCCCTTCTACTTTATGTATTTATTTATTTAAATGATTTTTTTAAATTATTTTCTTTTTTATTATTTTTTATTATACCACTGATAAGGTATGGAGAACCATATCAGTGTACACAGTACATTGTAACTTTAAAATAAGTCTCTTTCAGAGCACTTTTTACATTTTTTTTAGTGCTGATTTTGGTATAATTCGAATTAAATAATAATTAAAAATTGTAAATTGTGTTAAATTGAGTTGAGTTGAGTTGCACACTCACTGGTAGCTGAAAATAACATGAAATGAGTAGAATTTTTGTATTAAACAAACCTGATGCATATAATTTAGCAAATGATGTGTATTCAAATTGGTAGGCATTTCGTGCAGGCCTCGTTTTTATTTAAAGAGCCTCCAAATATTGGTCGATTGCCATGTTTGTTCATCCTAGAACACCCAGAAAGCTGTAATGGGAAACAACAGTTTATGACCCTTGGTAACTAATGGATTCAGGAACATTCTGCAAATCCTGCCTATGTAGATCTCGTCACTCACTGAGAAACAAAAGGTTTTCTGTAACACTCATCGGCTACACCCGTTGGCTCTAGAGGAGTACATGAGCGCCGACACGCCGTGCCAACTGCCCAGCCATCATCACGCCACTGACAGACTGAATCCTGGCCTCGAGTCAAAAGAGCAACAGCGCTTCGTGGAATGACATAAGAGCTGAGCATAAGGAAGTACAGAAGATAAATCCCCTGAATCGCCGATCCTTCACGGGCGAGCCAACAGGTTGTCCCTGCTTGTGCCTCTCCCAGGTGTGGAGCCAGGTTTATCCCTGTTTTAAGGCTGGTGAGAATCTCGTACATGCAATTCGGTTTGCATAGGGAGGAGCCGGTTAACCTGAGGGCTTGAGTCGAGAATGTAGGGCAGCAAAGTTCTCCACCGATACCCGAGCGAGTCGGCGAGGGGTTGTAAGGGAGGCCGCTGGCCGGCACTGAGTCACCGCTCCCAGAAGCAACTTGCCGCTTTTGTGATTGACAGAATTGCCCCGGAAAACCAGTGACGGTGAGAACCAGACACAGTGGGGGGAGGTTACCTTCAGAACATCTCAAACCTGTCGCGGCATGCGCAAAGTCCCTTCCGAGGTTCTTCCATCACGTTTTATACTGCTTCTAAAACTTCGGTCTCCATGTGAGCTCAAAGAAACGGAGCCCAAGACCAGTGGCGCCTGCAGCTGTACTGTGAGCGCTCTGACTGACCTTAGAAATGTTTTCAATGCGAATCATGTCTATCATGTATTTCTGCACCAGTGAGGATGATCATTTGTGAATTAATCATTCTTTTGGAGGCGGTTCTTTCTATTCTGTGAAATGGTCAAACGGGTTTGCAAAACGGTCTGGATCAATTTGCATTCATTTGCCACCCTACGCACTTTCCATTGGCACAAGTGTTTTTGTGTCCGCCTGCGTTGTTTTCCAGTTGTTTTTCTGTTAAACATGCATTGGATGGATGGATGTGAGGGTTTAAAAGCGTATAAAACAGGACACTTTGTTCTGTTTAGGTGTACCGTTTTTGCTCACTAATCGTTTAATCCGAAGACTTTCAAGTCTTGAAAGTGTGTAGTAGGTGGACATACTTAAGAATTTTTGAGTCAGTTTTTTCTTTTCAGTAAACTGGCCAATCTGAATCTGAATCTGAATACCATTTGTTCAGGACGCCTTCTCTTACTGAATCATCTAAAGTGTTTTCCCAGTCTGTAAAACAAACCGTATCGATACTTAAAAATAGGGAGAACAAACAATGCTGGATGAAGTGGATATTCAGGGCTCCAGACTAACCTTTGTGACCTTGGACCACAAAACCAGTCACTGCTGGATTAAATTGGGATGTATACATCATCTGAAAGATGAAAAATAAGCTTTCCATTGATGTATGCTTTGTTAGGGTGTGACAATATTGGGCTGAGATACAACTATTTGAAATCTAGAATCTGAGGATGCAAAAACAATCTAAATATTGAGAAAATTGCCTTTAAAGATGTCTAAATGAAGTTCTTAGCGATGCATATTACTAATCAAAAAGTATGTTTTGATATATTCATGGTAGGAAATTTACAAAATATCTTCATGGAATATGATCTTAATATCATAATGATTTTTGGCATAAAAGAAAAATCAATAATTTTGACCCATACAATGTATTGTGGCTATTGCTACAAATACACCTGTGCTACTTAAGACTGGTTTTGTGGTCCAGGGTCACATTTGAGATTTGGTAGTGCTGGGGGTGGTGTGTGGGAGTATTAAAATTTTAGATTATTTAATCATACATTTACTGTTGCTTTGCCTTAATAAGTGCAGTTAATAATAATATTACATGTTCATTTCTTGTTTATTTCATGTTTAGATAGATTTGACAGTAAAACACTAAGCTTGAGTTGTGAAGCATACAAAATGTACTTTTGTTTACAACACTAACATGCAAAATCAAATTTTTATACAGAAAATGTACATATTCTACTCTTGTTAAATGTACCATTATCATTCTATAGTATTCTATAGTATTAACTTTTAAAGACTTTCTGTTGTTATTTTGTTTATGTTAACACACTTGTGCCATCCAGCTGTTGTATAAATGGCACCTATGGCCGAATCACAGCAGTGCCGATATATAGCCATATTTCATTTTCTTTCATTTTCAATATGAGCATATTAACTTTTTAGTGTTGTCTTTACCCAAAAATGTCCCCTCTTTGCATACCATGAGATGAAATGCTGTAGGCGCCCATGCTTACGACCGTCATAGAGTGCGTAAAGCTTGGCTCGGGCATCTGTCTGCCCCCATACGGCGAAGTTCCCAGCACTGGAGACGCCAATCGAAGCCAGACAGCAATTAAAGGCTGTCTTGCTCGGTCCTCCGAGATGTTCATGGAATCAGCCACAACACCCCGAAACCATGGGATTTGTGCACCTTATCGCAGCCTCTATCTAATGACTTGTGGAAGGTAGTGGAGGAGTAACCACATCTAATGGCCTCCCCCTGCTTCCCCTATGTGGCAGTGCAGCAGTTCACGTACAGTGTGCAGGAAGTGATTAAGTGGGCGAGATCAAAGACACTGGACACGATAAACATTCCTCCCCAGGACGAGTCGCTCGGGGCAACAGCTCGCTTCCTCCTCTCGCAGACTTCCACCACAGCGCACACATTGTCACCACATGACCATCCAGGATGTGTAGAGCGTCTTTGTTGGTGCGTCGAGTGTTTCAGAGGCAGAGGATGTGAGTGTGTTTTTGTGAATGGGTTTGAATGGAGTGGAAAATAGGTAAAAATACTGAGGGCAGATAGGCTTATCTGAGGGATACGCGTGGGTCATCGATCTCAATACACACAACTTATCTGCTAGGAAGATCTAGTGATGCTTAAGACAGTATTGTGGACGTTTTAGTGGTTTCTTGTTTTGCACTTAGGAGGTTTTTTTTTATTATTATTATACAATTTTTTTTAAAAGTAACAGGATATATTCAGTTTTTCCCACTTCAATTTTTCTGGATTTCGTTTTAAAAGTTTTAATTTATTTAGCAATCAAAAAGCATGTCTTAATTCATTTAAATCATAAAACCTATACAATTTATCAATGGTTTATTCAAAAATCAATTTTCTCCTAGATTTATTGTTTTCTGGTTTATTGTTCTGGATTTTAATTGCTAAGTTAAAGTGAACTTTTATTTTGATGGGTTATCATGAAATCTTGAGTTTGTGTGTCTATCTGATGATAATTCTTTTGACATCTTCATAATGATGTACAGATTTCTGTAATTGCATAATACAGAATGGAATGCTTTAAAGAAAAAAAGGGAAAATATCACAGAATTTATCAGATCCATAATATTTGAGTTGTTATTTTCCTGGAGAATGATGTCATTTAAGGAACTGGCTTTATTCATTAAGAAAAGATTCATTTACAGGATATTGTGAAAGACAAACTGGATGGAAATTTAAAATGTATATAGACAAAAAAAGCCTATGAACTGATTACAAATTAAAACAATATTCCAAAATAATATTCACTAGAACATTTACATACATTTTACATGTTAATAAATGCTGAACATTTTAATATTTTGTCATTTTCCATGTTAGAAATTAGTTCAGCACCAAGGACTGAACAAAAGTCCACTCAAACCAAAGTAGTAAAGTCATTTAAAATTAGAAAAACAAACAAACAAACAAAAATGTCCACTCAAACTAAAGTACTAAAGACATTATAAAAAAAACACTCAAAGCAAAGTAGTAATGTCATTTAAAATTCAAAATTCAAAAAGATAAAAATAAATAGATAAATAAATCCACTCAAAGAAAAGTAGTAAAGTCATCTAAAATAAAAAATAAAAACAAACAAAAAAAATCCACTCAAAGCAAAGTAGTAAAATAATTTAGAATTCAATAAATAAAATAAAATAAAATAAAATAAATAGCCAAAAAGTAGAAGTCATTAAAAAAAGAAAAAAAAAAAACTCATAGTAAAGTCATTCAGAAAAATAATAAATAATAATAATTTACTTAAAGTAATAAAGCTATTAAAAAAAAAAGTCCACTCAAACCAAATGAAATAAAATAAATTAAAAAATACACTCAAACCAAAGTGGTAAAGTCATTCAGCATTTGAAAAAAATAAATCCACTCAAAGCAAAACAGTAAAGTCATTTAAAATACAAAATAAAAAAATAATTTACTTAAAGTAGTAAAGTTATTAAAAAATCCATTTAAATAATAATAATAATAAAATCCACTTAAATCAAGGTAGAAAAAAATGTAAAAAAAAACACTCAAACCAAAGTAAAATCATTTAAAAATAATAATAATAATAATAAAATCCATTAACACCTAAGTAGTGAAATCATTTAAAATCATTTAACCAAAGTAGTAAAGTCATTAAAAAAAATCCATTTAAACCAAGATAGAAAAATCATTTAAAATTAAAAAATAAATAAATCCACTCACACCAAAGCAGTAAAACCATTTAAAATAAAAAAGTCCACTCAAACCAAAGTAGTAAAGTCATTAAAAAATAAATAAATAAAATGAATTTAAACCTAAGTAGAAAAATCATTTGAAATAAAAAAATCCACTCAAACCAAGGTAGAAAAATCATTTAAAATTAAAAAATAAATAAATAAATCCACTCAAACCAAAGTAGTAAAATCATTAAAAATACCAAAAAAGCACTCAAACCAAAGTAGTTAAGTAATTTAAAATTCAAAAACAGCACTCAAATCAAAGTAGTAAAGTCGTTTAAAATGCAACCCTTTTCTATCTTAAAAACATTTTATTCATTATATCGTGGCATATGATTGGGCACCTTATGACAGCAATGACCTAATGAATGTCCCCTCTAGTCCAAATAAACCAGACTTGGTCTGTCAGTTTATAGGGATATGTGTAAGTGTGTGAGTAATGGTCGTGTTAGGCACATAACAGGACCTGTAGCATGCTAATTTCACACATGGTTCTGTTGCTGTTCTACAGCTGGCCTGTTAACGGACTGCCATTGGGAGTTTATTAATCAGACCAGCTGCAGGTGTGTGTGTGTGCATGTATGTGTGTGTGAGCTGCTGAAGGAATTGCAACGAAGGGAAACCTCTCTATTCAGATGACGTCAAACGGTTTGGAGCTAAACGTTATCACAAGTTGAAACTGGAATCATTTGTAGGTGCAGTACCGTTGGCTAGTGTGGGTGTTTAACTGACTTTACCCTCTGTGCATCAAAAAAGCTTTTGTTTTAGTTTTTTTTTGTATATATATATATATTTATTTATTGTTCATTTAAGGGTGCATGCATGTTTATTAATTACATTACATAACATCAATTTTAAGTTAATTATAACATAATTTTATGTGCTATACTAATATAAAAATCATATTAATGAATGTATTGGCTATTCGTAAACACTGATTAAACCTTGAGAAAAAAGGCTCTTTGACTCCTTATTGGCTTGTGTTATGTGAAGTGGAACTTCCTCCATCCACATGCGAAAAGAATCCATCATTCCTTCAACTTCAATGGATGGAGGATCACACAAGCCCTCAGTGATCTGAAAGAGACAATTATCTACAATTGAGCTCTGTCAGGAAGAACAAACCTGCCCTTAATAAGCCGTGTGTGGGGGTGCTTTGCTGTTTCAGATAGTCGAGTGTCCTGTCCAAAGACAATGGCCCAGGTGAGTGACGAGGTTGCCCCTCGGCTAGGGTCCTGAACCCCTCCTCTCTCTCTCTCTCCAGTCTACATGCTTGGCTGATCACAGGTAGAGGTTGGCTTTACTGGGCCCATATCCAGACTGTCCTCTCACCTGTGTCTGTTTAATGAAGAAACACCACTGGAGGACAGTGTCTGTCTGATCTAAATGACCCATAGCTCTTTGTAGGAGCATCACTTGACCTTTCCGCAGCTTTTCAAAAGCCTCTTTTGTGCTGCACCGATGATCATTGGGAGCTTCTTGGCTTTCTTTTTATGTTGTTTTTGTCTCTTGCCATTATTTGCCTTTATTATACACTGTCAGTCAAAAGTTTTTGAACTGTAAGAACTGTTTGAACTGTTTTCTGCTCACCAAGCCTGTATTTATTTGATCTAAAGACCAGCAAAAACAAAATTGTAGAATTTTGAAATATTTTTACTATTTAAAATAACTATTTTCTTTTTTAATATATTTTAAAATGTAATTTATTCCTGTGATTTTTTAACATCATTACTCCAGTCACATTATCCCTCAGAAATCATTCTAATGTTGATTTGTTGCTCAATTGCACAAAAATAAATTTATTATTGTGTTATTATTATGTTGAAAACAGCTTAGTATAAATTTTTTCAGGTTTCTTTGATAAACAGAAAGTTCAGAAGAACAGCATTTATCTGAAATAGAAATATTTTGTAACATTATACATGTCTTTATCATCACTTTGGATCAATTTAAAGCATCCTTGATGAATAAAAGTATTCATTTCTATCATTTCTCTGCAAGCTTTTGAATGGTATAGTGTGTAATATTACAAAATCTTTTCATTTCAGATAAATGCTGATCTTTCTATTCATCAAAGAATCCTGAAAAAATGTACTCAACTGTTTTAAATATTAATAATAATAATAATAATAATAATAATAATAATAATAAATGACAATAATACATAATAAATGTTTCTTGAGCAAATCAAGAAGGATCACGTGAACACTGTAGACTGGAGTAATGATGCTGAAAATGTAGCTTTGAACACAGGAATAAATTACATTTGAAAATATATTCAAATAGAAAACAGTTCTTTTGAATAGCAAAAATATTTCGAAATTTTATTGTTGGATCAATAAATGCAGGCCTGGTGAGCAGAAGAGACTTCTTTAAAAAACATTACACATCTTACTGTTCAAAAACTTTTGACTGGTAGTGTACTTACAGTATAAAACATATGATGACTCATGAAAGGATAGAATACAATTTTATTAAGTATAATTACAGTACACAAATGTTAACATATTACACTAATACAAAATAAGCTATAACTAATTCAAACTAACTTAAAGATTAAGAACTAACATATTTACCTAAGGGAATGTTTATAAATTAATCATTTTATTCAGCAAGGATGCATTATAATACAAAATGTATTACAGTTTCCACAAAATATTAAGCAGCATATGCTTTCAATATTGATTATAAGAAATGTGTTTTAATCACCAAATTAGTATATGATATTATTTCTGAAGGATCATGTGACGTTGAAAACTAGAGTAATGATGCTGAAAATTTAGCTTTGCATCAAAGGAATAAATTACATTTTAAAATATATTCAAATAGAAAATTTTAAGAGGTAAAAATATTTCAAAATTTTACTGTTTTTGTGGTGCTTTGAATCAAATAATTGCAGGTTTGGTGAGCAGGAGACACTACTTAAAAAACATTAATATCTTACTGTTCAAAAACTTATGACTGGTAGTGTACTAAAACATAATGACTCATATAGTAATGAAAGCAATTTTATTAAATACAATTACAAATGTTAAAATATTACACTAATATATAACGTATAGTCTATAACTTAAAGTCTAAGAACTAACATATTTACATAAAGGAATGTTTATAAATTAATAATTTTATTTAGCAAGGATGCATTATATTCATTTCTTGGTTCAGCAAAGATGCAATATATTAAATCGAACAAAAATGACAATAAAAAATGTAGAATGTTACAAAATATTTATTTCAATTAAATGCGGTTCTTTTGAACTTTCTATTTATAAAAAAAAATGACAGTTTCCATAAATATTTTAAGCAGCACAACTGCTTTCAATATTGATAATTATAAGAAATGCATCTTAATCACCAAATTAGCATTTGATATGATTTTTGAAGGATCATGTGACATTGAAAACTGGAGTAATGATGCTGAAAATTTAGCTTTGCATCACAGGAATAAATTACATTTAATTTCGAACAAATTAGAATAATTTGCATTTTAAATTGTAATGATATTTTACAAATGTACTATTTTTACTGTACTGCAATAAGCATAAACATTGCAAAAACATGCACCTAATTTTGCATTATTTTTTTATTATATTTATCTGGTCACTAATAACACCACACCTCAACAAGTTGTATGATTAATATCCGTAGCACAAGCAGCTCAAGACGTGCTAAAGATTATGTGCTAAAGTGTAATACATAGGATCAGGAGTTTGCTCAAGTATAAACATTCATAATAGTTACAGTTGCCTTAACAAACACTGCTACTTGTATGAAAGTTTTTGACTCGTCTAATAGCATTAATCACTTCATAGGTGCATTGATATTCTCCAGTATGATTCAGAAAAACTTGGCTGTAGCTTTCACCGAGCAGAACAATTAGTTATGGCCATTGTGTCGCAGGAGACGCAATATTTCACGGCCTTTTCATGCACTCTCCATTATCAGTCCAGTTTAATTAAGTGTGACATGATTTGGACCCAGTAATCCTCAGGTGGTCTCCATTTGATTCTGGAAGGAATAGACCCATGACTTATTGTGTCTTATTTCCAGTTTGCCTTTCTTTGACATTTTCAAATGTATTCCTCCGCTTCAGATGGAATAAATGACTTGGCCGTAGGCAAGAGCGCTAAGAGTTGGACTTTGTCTAACACTACAAAGCTCTGCTGTCATTACATGCGGTGCATCTGGAGAAACAAACAACACAGATTGCGCACGGGCCCCTGTGAGGCAGAGCGGATTACAAATTAGAGCTCATTTTGAATGATTATCAGAGCAAATCCACATATGGCTTCTAGCAGGGTCCTCATGGACTTTCTCCGTACGCCATTAAAAAACATTTAATCTGATAGATTCATTTGTCTTTGTGTCTGGGCCGGCAAAGTCGAGGGCAGGCCGGAGCGCTCCGATTGGCCCAAGGATACGCTGACATCACCAGGGGTGAAAGGTTGAGCCAGGACAAGCCTACAGGTTCTGGGGTGCCAAGTTTTGCGTTTGCAAGTTTGAGACTTGCCAGGTGTGAAGGGTTCTCCTTGTTGTTCTTGGGCTTATTTGAACATCTGTGCCGGACTACCGGTCAGGCCCGGCGCTCTGGAACGAATTCAGCCCGAATCTGGCTGCAAATTCCATTTAAACAAGAGGGTAATTTAGCAGAAGAAAGTTTCAGGGCGGACATGGAAGGTGATTTAGGGATTGGCTATCGGAGTCCCAAGCGCAGCGGGTTTCCTCTTCACACCCCATCAAGCCCTAGATAGTGATCTGGAACCGGCTTTAGAGTATTACGCCTATGCTAGTTTGAGAAATCCAGCATAATTGCTATGGAAAAACAAACATACCTACAATAGGTCATTGTATTTTTGTTTAGAAAAGGGTATGTATAGCTTGGTGCACTCTTAAAAATACAGGTTCTTTATTGGCACTTATGATTCCAGAACCTTTAAAGGGATGGTTCGGAGTAGAATTGACTTCATTGCTATGCACTCCAAAGCCCATGTAAATACCCCATCCGAAGTTTTTTTTTTACCTTAGTCAAACATTTATGGAGATATTAGAGTTTTTCGAATTGCTTGTTACAGGAGTGAATGGTACATGTGATGTATCTCGTAAATTGCACCACTAAACGTGCAAGTAATCTTACCAAACTTGTACAGTAGTGTAAATAGGTTATGTACTCACAAAACGCTGCATCGGAACATTTGTAAGTCCACCATGAGTGTTTTAAAAACACGTTTTAGCCGATCCCTACTAGTCTCAAAAACTACAAATGGCGACACGTCGACGTCACTTCCCTGGTTTGAAAAAAGCACGTAAAAGTCCTCCTACAAGTTGACATGCAGACAGATGTAGTAGGAGGACTTTTACGTGCTTTTTTCAAACCAGGGAAGTGACGTCGACTTGTAGTTTCTGAGACTAGTAGTTCTCGGGTAAAACGTGTTTTTAAAACACTCATGGTGGACTTACAAGTGTTCTGTTGCAGCGTTTTGTGAGTACATAACCTATTTACACTACTGTACAAATTTGGTAAGATTACTTGCACGTTTAGTGGTGCAATTTACGAGATACATCACATGTACCATTCACTCCTGTAACAAGCAATTCGAAAAACTCTAATATCTCCATAAATGTTCGACTAAGGTAAAAATAACTTCGGATGGGGTATTTAGATGAGCTTCGGAGTGCATAGCAATGAAGTCAATTCTACTCCGAACCATCCCTTTAACATCCATAAAATTTCCCCAGGTTTTGATTTTCAAAGGCATTTTTTCTTATTTAAGGACACATTTTTAAAGGGATAGTTCACCCAAAAATAAAAATTCTGTCATTAATTACTCACCCTCGTGTCATTCCAAACTGTCAAATGCAGAAAAGGTTCTTTATAGTCGGAAAAAGTTCTTTTAAAATGTTCTTCAAAATGTTTTTTTAAGAACTGTTCACTGAAAGGTTCTTTGAGGAACCAGAAAAGGTTTTGGAACCTTTATTGGTGTTTATGGTTGCAGAACCTTTAACATCCATGGAATCTCGATCTTGATTCTTTATAGTGGAAAAGAGTTCTTTTAGATTTTTAAAATGTCCTTTAAACCTAGAAATATGGTTCTTTTAAGAGCTGTTCAATGAAAGGGTTTTTTTGGGACCTAAAATTGGTTATTTGGCATCACTGTAAAAAACCCCTTTTGGAACCAGGTTTTGATTTTCAAGGGCATTTTTTATTTTTTAATAAATTTAGTTTCTAACCTATTAGACCGTGCTCATTTTGGTCAAATAAACTGAGCCATCTTAAAAATATCAGTTTTTAGGTTCTACAGACCAAAATGATTCTTTAGATTATTAAAGCGATTGTTCACCCAAAAATGAAAATTCTGTCATTAATTACTCACCCATATGATGTTCCAAACCCGTAAGACCTTCTTCTTTTCCGTGTCAGTCTTTGACGCACATTTGCGATAGTACCACGACGCATGTGTGGTAATCACTTCTCATAAATAACAAAAACATGGTCTTCTTTTCAATTAAATGTCAATGGTTATATAGGCTATTTATACATTCTTTATAACAACTTACCATATTCTTCATTCTTTCAAGCAGACATATTCATTTCTATAAATACATTTAAAGGTCCCATAGAATGCATTGATACAATATTTTAAATTGTTCTCTGATATCTACATAGAAGGTATATGGCTTAGGTAAGGCAACAGTTCTCTAGAAACGATTTTACAAGTCCATTTACAACCCTAGGATTTGTCCCAAGAATGAAATGCTCTGTTATTACCTTATTTGGAAGGTTCATGAATAATAATGACAAGCTCTGCTCTGATTGGCTGTTTTACAGAGATTTAGCTCTCACACAGCAGAAAGGAAACACATGGAGGAAAATATATATTTTATTATGGAGCTTGAGCCGCTATTAATATGCGGGGCATTGAAACTGCCGTTTTGAATGCACAATAACTTTTTACTTTCACTTTTGAGATTTGTGATCGCAAGTGCTCTGTGTAACGATACACTACAGCGGCACTACTGTCAGCAGTGATCAGGATCTGCAAATCATTCACCATTGTCCATGCAATCATCTCTCCTTACTCTGTTGAAGTGAAATTTTATGTACTGCAATGTAACAGGCTACCGCTAGAAGCTAACCATGTCCCTTCAGTGGCTTGCCTTATTTTATTAGAACACCTTATTTGTTTTCCGTTTCTGAGTACAGACACCAACACATCCCTGCACGTAGCATCCCCTGCACAACCTGGAATATATACAATACGATTCACAATACCCTACCTGCAGAACTTCTGATGATTGGGCTATGCAAATGTTGGGGGTGTAATTATTAATGATCCCGAGACTATAACGTCATAGTCTGTGTTATGTTGGAATTGGCCTCTTTTTCAGTGGTCTTTTGCAAACACCAGATTTATATAAGAAGGAGGGATTTAAGTCTCACGGTATGTCATGTCCATGTACAGAACTGTTATTATTCAACTATGCCAATGTAAATACAGTTTTCCATTCTATGGCACCTTTAATCTTTATTAGGGCTACTAAAGTGATTCAGTCAAGAGCAGTGAGTGATTTTCTTTCTTTCTTTTGTTACTTGATTAACATCAATGACTCGGGCAATAGCAAACAAATTAGGCTGCTGTCCCTTTAAAACCAAATGCATGGATACAATGTACTTATACATATCCGATATTCTCCTGTCTGTTTACGTTCACTTAAAATGTAATTGACTGTGTTTATGCCAATACTCGTCAAAGCGGACAATAAGACAACATTTTGTGTGTATTCCTTCGTTCACCGGCACTCAGAAAACTGAACTGAAATGAGTTCTCTTTGCGTCGTCAAATTTATCCATTCGTCTGCTCTTCTCTTACTCACAGATATTGACATTTTTAAACATTTTATGAAACGTGCAGCTAATGTCTGCTAGCAGATTCGTTCTGAATGAATCTCTTTCCAATCCTTAACATTTTCATCTCATTTTTATTCAAAAAATGTTCATTTTTTGGTGACCTATCCCTTTAAAATGCCTTTTTAAACGGTTCTTTATTGGCATCTGCAGTTCTATGAAGAGATTTTAACATCCATGGATAAACACTTGGAAAAGGTCCTTTAGATTAATAAAATGTTCTTCACACTAAAAATTTTAATTTTTTTTTTTTTTTACCAGAATTGGTACTTCTATGACGTCGCTGTGAAAACCTGCTTTTGAAACCTTTATTTTCTGGTAGCGTGCAGATTGTGAGGTCTTTTGCAGTGATGCATGCAGAAGGTGTGGAAGCCATTTCTTCTGGAGTTTGAAGGGATGTGGTTTTTATGCCATGAACGCAACATTCCATCTGGACATTCAGCTTTGGCCAAGGTCAGAGTTCATGCTCCTGAAATGACAGTCCCCACAGCCCTAAATTGGCCCATTTATTTTTAGTCTAAACAGGGCAATCCAAGCTATTAAAAGAAAGGCCAACATGAGGCAGTGTGCTAATTGCAGCTGGTCAGACAGCGCTTTCTCTCTTCAATTGCTGCCAGATGTTCCCATCGAGACACGTCTGTTCGATCACCTTCTCTGCGTCCCATTCACTTTCACTAGGGGACACTTTGAATATTGTCAAGTTGTAAAAAAGAAAATCTAGATCATCTAAATGATGAAGTAAAAATCTTGATATTATAAGTATTTATTATGTCTTAGAAAAAAATACTGCTGAGGTCAAAAGTTTACATCCCCCTTTCAGAATCTGCAAAATGTTAATTATTTTAGCAAAATAAGAGGGATCATACAAAGTACAAAATGCATGTTATTGTTTATTTAGTACTGACCTAAAAGATATTTCACATAAAAGATTTGTACATATAGTCCACAAGAGAAAATAATAGTGAATTTATAAAAATTACCCTGTTCAAAAGTTTACAAACAGTTGATTCTTAATACTGTGTTGTTACCTGAATGATCCACAGCTGTGTGTTTTTTTTTTTTGTGATAGTTGTTGATAAGTTCCTTGTTTGTCCTGAACAGTTTTACTGCCTGCTGTTCTTCAGAAAAATCCTTCAAGTCTCACAAATTCTTTGGTTTTTCAGCATTTTTGTGTATTTGAACCCTTTCCAACAATGACTGTATGATTTTGAGATCCATCTTTTTAAACTGAGGACAACTGAGGGACTTATATGCAACTATTACAGAAGGTTTAAACACTCGCTGATGCTTCGGAAGGAAAAAAAGATGCATTAGGAGCCAGGGTGTGAAAACTTTTGAACAGAATGAAGTTGTGCACATTTTTCTTATTTTGCCTAAATATCATATTTTTTTCATTTAGAACTGCCCTTCAGAGGCTATGGAAGATAGTTAGTTGTTTCCCAGAAGACTTGTTGATCTTCAAATTCAAAAGGTTTTCACTTAATCCATTGTTTTTGAGAAAAGATGGATCTCAAAATCATAGTCATTGTTGGAAAGGGCTCATATACATAAAAATGCTGGAAAACCAAAGAATCTGTGGGACCTGAAAGATTTTTCTAAAGAACAGCAGGCAGGTTAACTGTTCAGGACAAACAAGGGACTAATGAACAACTTTTAAAAAATAGCTGTGAATCATTCAGGTAACAATACAGTATTCAGAATCAAGGGGATGTAAACTTTTGAACCGGGTCACTTTATAAATTCAACTTTAATTTTTTCTTTTACATGAAATATCTTATTCAGGTCAGTACTAAATAAACAATAACATGCATTTTGCATGATCCCCTTTTGCAGATTCTGAAATGGGGTATGTAAACTTTTGACCTCAACTGTATTTTAACAAATCTTGGTTCATTGCATATTTGAGAAATTGTCCGAAACTCTAAATATATAATAACAATTATAATATAGACGTGTTTTGATACTTTTTGAACCAGCATGAATGCATTTTGAAGAACTTGGCATGATGTATGTGCTTTTCTTCTCTTTCTTTTTTGATATATCATCATTCTCATTTGCTTTTCATTCAACCTTTTGCTTATTCATTTGCTTATTCATGCATCTCGCTCATCTATGTAAATGAGAAAGTCTTGTTATTTTAACAACGGCTATGAAGCGGAACATACAAATAAACCAGTTATCACGGCTTTAGCGCTGGAAAGCATCAAAGGATTGGTAACGTCTGTTTCGGACAAGTAAAGTAATTGGTTTGATTAGAGCCTGGTTTTAGACAGACTAAGTAATTGGTTCGATTCAGACCTGTTTGTGGTCACGGTTAGAGTGAAACAAACAGCGTGATCAATAATGGCTGCGGTTGATCCACATGGAATCCCCTGTCCTAAATTTTTGTCTAATTTATCATTATGATTAGAGATATTTTCCACAGAAATCAGCCTAAAAGGACTTTCCAGATGTTTTATCACTACATTTAAGATGTTATGGCCTAGACATGAAGAAGAAAGTTTAAACTCGGTTTAGTGGTTTGAACTTGCGCAGCTGATGTTATCTTCTGTTTTAACTGCTTAATGGCCTTTATTTTACGCAATGTAATCACAGGTTTGTAGCGTAATGTGCACTTGACTTTAACAGCCAGACTTTCTTTCGAAACTTCTGGCTTTGCTCCAGCTGGCCAGACGTCCTCGCTTTCCGTTTGTGTTCACTTTTTGACTCGCACATGAAAATATAACATTGCATACTATGTTTGTTTGAGTACACCTGTGAATGAACATTTATTTTGAGTGTTTGCATGAGAGAGAATATGACTTAAACTCCAAGCTCTGAGGTGCTCTGGTTTGTATCAGGCCGGTGATGGGTGGACACCTCCAGCCCACCCGCCTTGAACCCACCTGATTTGACTGATTTTCCACCTTACTTCCTCATTAGCTGTTTTCATCTGGAAAGCAGCCGTTCCAGACATGATATTTATCATTGCCAAGTTACCCCGGCCTACGTTTTGTAATGGTTGCCGTCACACATGCAAAATAAATGGTGCTGGTTTATTTCACAAACTTTGAGATATACAAAAAGTGCACCTGCAAGAGCTGCACTTCTCAGTCGAGTATGCAAGTGTGTTTAGCTTCTTTTTTAATTTATTGCTTTAGTTTTGTTTGTGCATCAGAGAAAGCAAGAACTATTTGTACCTTGAATGCATCATTTAAGCTAACATTGGAAAACCTGATGATCCATTCATCCAGCATGATTTGAAAATGTCAACACGGTCAGTGTCACAAATTTGCTTACATTTGATTGGTGACCTAGAAAAGTGCAACTCAATTTGTATGTTTTTATTAGGTTCAGGTTATATTAGATTTTATACAAGATTTTCAATGTAGTCTCATACAAAGTATGTTTTCTGAATAAGATATTTCACATAAAAGATGTTTACATATAGTCCACAATAGAAAAAACTAGTTTGAAAGTTTACATACAGGTAATTCCTAATACTGTGTTGTTACCTGAATGATCCACAGCTGTGTTTTTGGTTTAGTGATAGTTATTGATGAGTTCCTTGTTTGTCCTGAACAGTTAAACTGCCTGCTGTTCTTCAGAAAAATCCTCCAAGTCCCACAAATTCTTTGGTTTTTCGGCATTTTTGTGTATTTGAACTCTTTCCAACAATGACTGTATGATTTTGAGATCCATCTTTTCAAACTGAGGACAACTGATGGACTGTTTATGCAACTATTACAGAAGGTTCAAACGCTCACTGATGCTCCAGAAGGAAAAAATGTTGCATTAGGAGCCAGGGTGTGAAAACTTTTGAACAGAATAAAAATTTGTAAATATCATATTTTTTAATTTAGTACTGCCCTTCAGAGGCTATAGAAGATTAGATGTTTCCCAGAAGACGTTTTGATCTTCAAGTTCAAAACGTTTTAACTTAATTCATTGCTTTTTAGAAAAGATGTATCTCAAAATCATACGGTCATTGTTGGAAAGGGTTCAAATACACAAAAATGCCGGAAAACCAAATAATTTGTGAGACCTGAAAGATTTTTCTAAAGAACAGCAGGCAGTTTAACTGTTCAGGACAAACAAGGGACTCTTAGACTCTCTTAGAAATTTCTGTCTACGTGCAGTGAACTATGGATCACTGAACACTGAACTTACATAATTTCTGAATTGCTTAGTAATTAATTACTGCTATTAATTCACTGGCTCATGGGAATTGCACTTTAGTGTTCACAAAGACATAAAAGCATGGTGAGTAATCCAATATTTTTATGAATACTACTACGCATTAAGCTCCGGTCTATTTACGATAGTGGCCACATTTTGGGATTACAAAATAATATTTAAAATATATTTAAAACAATAAGGTAAATATTACTATTAATTAAATGACAAAATAATATTTAAAATAATACATTATTTAAAATACTAATAATTTTAATTTAGTTGTTTTAATATAAAATATTATTATGTACGTATTAATACAATGACAGTGATGACATGCTGAAACCATAAAAAATACTTTTCTTATTACTTGAAATACAATTTAAAAACCAATTTAAACTTTTTTTAAGCTAGTCAACATTCCTGATTTTCATTTAGTTAAACTAATGACTAAAATAAAATAAAAAATGAAATAAAAAATGAATAAAGATGCATTTACTAAATCTTTAACTAAAAATAAAATAAAAATAAAAACGATTTCAGAATAATAATAAAAAACTAAATATCTCATACTAAAATGACACTATCATGAGATACTGACAGGTTTCAGCAATAATAATAATTAATATATAATAAAATAATAAATAGTATGTGTATATATGTTTATTTGTTAAAAATATTAATAATAAAAACTAAATATCACACTAAAATAACACAGGCATTGGTTACTGACAGAGATTTTCAGCAGCAATAATAATTAATATATAATTAAATAATATTTTAAAATAATATATTATTTCAAATATGTAAAATGATAATATTATTAATAATATATAAATAATATTATTATTGTATTGATATTCATTTTGTAAACATTATTTGTATTCATATTTAATGCATTTATTTTCATATAAAATATGAATATGGACACATTAACAAAATGACAGTGATTTTCTGTCATCACTAAAACCATAAAAACATACTTTTATTTTTACTTGAAATACAATTGTAAAACCTTGAACTTTTTTTAGCTAGTCAACCTCATTTCTCATTTTTATTTAGTTAAACTTTCTGTACTAAAATAAACTAAAACTGAAATAAAAATTAATACAAACAGATTTAAAACTGAATAAAAATGACAAAAAACAACAAGATTACTATAACTTTAACTAAAAATAACATAAAAATAAAATTGTATTCAAAATTATAATATAAAACTAAATATCTCATAATACTCGAATAACACTGACATGAGATACTGATAGAGATTTAGAACAGCAAAAATAATAATAATAATAATAATAATAATAATACATTATTAAAATAATAATATATTATTTTAAATATAAATGTAAACTGTAAAATAATAATAATATTTTATTATTTTTTGTAAACATTTGTTTTATTCATATTTAATGCATTTATTTTAATATAAGATATTAATGTGTACGCATTAATAAAATGACAGTGATTTTCTGTCAGCACTAAAACCATGATAATAATTTTCTCATTACTTCAAATACAATTTAAAAACCTTAAACTTTTTTAAGCTAGTTAAGATTCCTCATTTTTATTTAGTTAAACTTACTGTACTAAAATAAACTAAAACTGAAATTAAAAAAAAAAAAAATGACAAAAACAATAAGACTACTAAAACCTTAACCAAAAATAACACAATAATTGTATTCAAAATTATAATAAAAACGAAATATCTCATAATACTCAAATAACACTGACATGAGATACTGATAGAGATTTTGAAAAGCAATAATAATAATGATTAAATAAGTAATTAAATCACATTTAAAATAATAACTTATTATTTAAAATATTAATAATGTAAAATTTTAAATAATCATTATTTTATTGATATTAATTTTGTAAACATTAGTTAGCAAAACAATAGTTTTATTAATATTTAATGCATTTATTTTAATGTAAAATATTGATATGTATGCATTTATAAAATGATTTTCTGTCATCACTAAAACCATAAAAAACACTTTTCCTATTTCTTGACAAAATTTAAAAACCTTAAACTTTTTTTTCAGCTAGTCAACGTTCCTATTTATTTTTACTAAAATAAACTACAATTGAAATAAAAATAAATAAAAACACATTTAAAAATAAATAAAGATGACAAAAACAATAAAATTACAAAAACTTTAACTAAAAATAAAATAAAAATAACAAAAATTAAAATGTACTCAAAATTATAATAAAAACAATAGTTTTATTAATATTAAATGCATTTATTTTAATTTTAAATATCAATATGTATGCATTAATAAAATGATTTCCTGTCATCACTAAAACCATAAAAAACACTTTTTTTATTTCTTGAAATAAAATTTAGAAACCTTACACTTTTTTTTCAGCTAGTCAACGTTCCTAATTTTTTTACAAAAATAAACTACAATTGAAATAAAAATGAATAAAAACACATTTAAAAATAAATAAAGGTGACAAAAACAATAAATTACTAAAACTTTAACTAAAAATAAAATTAAAATAACAAAAATAAAATTGTATTCAAAATTATAATAAAAACTAAATATCTCATACTCGAATAACACTGACATGAGATACTGATATAGATTTTGAAAAGCAATAATAATAATTAATAAATAATTAAATCATATTTAAAATAATAACTTATTATTTAAAATATTAAAAATGTAAAATTAAATATATATATATTATTTTATTGATATAAATTTTGTAAACAGTAGTTAGTAAAACAATAGTTTTATTAATATTTAATGCATTCATTGTTAATGTATTAATATTAATATGTATAACATTGATAAATTGATTTTCTGTCATCGCTAAAACCATAAAAAACACTTTTTTATTTCTTGAAATAAAATTTAGAAACCGTAAACTTTTTTTTTAGCTAGTCAACATTCCTTTTTGTACTAAAATAAACTACAGTTGAAATAAAAATGTATAAAAACACATTTAAAAATAAATAAAGATGACAAAAACAATAAAATGACTAAAACTTTAACTAAAAATGAAATTAAAAAAATAAAATTGTATTCAAAATTATAATAAAAACTAAATATCTCATACTCGAATAACACTGACATGAGATACTGATAGAGATTTTGAAAAGCAATAATAATAATAATTAATAAATAATTAAATCATATTTAAAATAATAACTTATTATTTAAAATATTAATAATGTAAAATTTAAAAAATATATATTTTATTGATATAAATTTTGTAAACAGTAGTTAGTAAAACAATAGTTTTATTAATATTTAATGCATTCATTATTAATGTATTCATATTAATATGTATGCATTAATAAAATGATTTTCTGTCATCGCTAAAACCAGAAAAATCACTTTTCTTATTTCTTGAAATAAAATTTAGAAACCTTAAACTTTTTTTTCAGCTAGTCAACGTTCCTAATTTTTTTACTAAAATAAACTACAATTAAAATAAAAATGAATGAAAACACATTTAAAAATAAATAAAGATGACAAAAACAATAAAATTAATAAAAACTTTAACTAAAAATAAAATAAAAATAACAAAAATAAAGTCGTATTCAAAATTATAATAAAAACGAAATATCTCATACTCGAATAACACTGACATGAGATACTGATAGAGATTTTGAAAAGCAATAATAATAATTAATAAATAATTCAATCATATTTAAAATAATTATTTAAAATATTAATAGTGTAAAATTTTAAATAATAATAATAATGATTTTATTGATATTAATTTCGTAAACATTAGTTAGTAAAACAATAGTTTTATTAATATTTAATGCATTTTTTAATTTTAAATATTAATATGTATGCATTAATAAATAATTTTCTGTCATCACTAAAACCATAAAAACACTTTTCATATTTCTTGAAATACAATTTAGAAACTTTTTTTCAGTTAACATTACTTATATTTTTACCAAATAAATAAAGATGATAAAAACAATAGAATTACTAATTTTTTTTACTAAAAATAACATAAAATGCTTTTTTCAAAATAATAATAAAAACTAAATATCTTATCATGCTAAAATAACACTGATATGAGATACTGACAGAGTTTTTGTGCAGCAATGCACACACTTCAATATTACAAACAATATCTCACTCATGCTCACTCACTGACCGCCTAAAATCCTAAATCCAAAAATAGCTCCTGATTCCGGAACCTTTTTCCCTCATTAACCCTTTTCCTGAGAGCATAATATAGGTGTTTCAAGATGGTGGTTTTGGGCAGGGTCAGGTGGGTGGGCTAAGGGTCTGCTATTAAACTGCCAGAGGCTGTGCCCCCACCCGCCTGTCAGTCAGAGTGACAAAGCCCAGACACCCCGTGTGCCCCATACCATGTGCTCCCTATCTCTGCACTGTGAAATGCAGTCAAGTTATCTCATTCATTCGCTGCATTCAATGCGTTTAAGAGAAACAGGTTTCTTCTTTTTCGACTTTGCTGAGTGGGATCTAATTTCCTGTTTGTTTATGTGGTGCTCGGTCTACAGAGTCATTTTTGTTGTTTTCTTTTGTTGTTGCTGTTGTTTTGTTATTTCCTCTGTAACACAGTTTGATTTTACTGGAGGGCGATGCTTGAAATGTGGCGTGCACATGTACCTACAGTATAGACACGGATCCAAGATGCTTTCCCACCAATTCACTCTGCTCTTTCGTACTTACTTTCTCACTTTCCTGCAACCTTCAGGATCAAAAATAGTTCAAACTAGAAAATACTTTCATATTACTTACCTTGAACAGTTTTGACTATCAAAATTTGGATTTTAAAGCCATCGTTCTTAAGTGTTAAGGTTAGTACACTACCAGTCAAACGTTTTTGAAAAGTAAGATTTTTAAAGTTTTTAAAGAAGTCTTTTCTGCTCACCAAGCCTGCATTTATTTGATCCAAAAATACAGCAAAAGCAGTAACATTGTGAAATGTTTTTACTATTTAAAATAACTGCTTTCTATTTGAATATATTTTAATATGTAATTTATTTCTGTGATGCAAAGCTGAATTTTCAGCATCATTACTCCAGTCTTAAATGTCACATGATCCTTCAGAAATCATTCTAATATGCCAATTTGCTGTTCAATGATTATTATCAATATTTGAAAATTTATCAATATTAAAAAAAGTTGAATACGTCTTTTCATGCTTCTTTGATGAATAGTAAGATCCAAAGATCAGCATTTATCTGAAATAAAAAGCTTTGTAACATTATACACTATGCTATATTATACACTATAGAGAAATGATAAAAAAATATATATTTTTATTTAGCAAGGATGCTTTAAATTGATCAAAAGTGATGATAAAGACATTTATAATGTTACAAAAGATTTCTATTTCAGAGAAATGCTGTTTTTCTGAACGTTCTATTCATCAAAGAAACCTGAAAAAAAATCTACTCAGCTGTTTTTGACATCATAATATTAATAATACATTTCTTTTCTTTTTTTGAGCTGCAAATCAGAATGTTAGAACGATTTTTCTAAAAATTCAGCTTTGAAATCACAGGAATAAATTACATTTTAACATATATTCACATAGAAAACAGTTATTTTAAATAGTAAAAATATTTCAAAATCTCACTGTTTTTGATGTACTGTAAAAAAAACATTAAAGTTTTTTTCGATGAATAAAATATGGTCAAAAGATTAGCATTCATTTTTAAAATAGAAATATTTTATTACATGATTTTTTCTTTAGTGTCACTTTAGATCAATTTAACGATTTTGCATCCTTTCGAAAAACATCCTTTTGTAAAAAACAATCTTACTTGCTTACTGTGTCACAGTTTCCACAAAAAATATGAAATATAAAACTGTTTTAATCATTGATAAAAATAGCATATATACATAGTTAGATCCGTTAGATTTTAAATGTTTAAATTCTTTTATGCTCATCAAGGCTGCATTTACTTGATCAAACATACAGAAAAAAATTAATATTGTGAAATATTATTACAGTTTAAAATAATGGTGTTCTGTATTAATATATTTTAAAATATAATTCATTCCTGTGATGCAAAGCTGAATTTTTATCAGCCATTACTTCAGTTTTCAGTGTATTCTTCAAAAATCATTCTCATATGCTAATTTATTTTTTCAGGATTCTTAATAAATGAAAGGTTAAAAAGAACAGCATTTGTTCAAAATATAAATATTTTTATAACAATATAAGTCTTTGCTATCACCTTTTATCAATTTGACACATCCTTGGTGAATAAAAGTTCAGTTATTGGTGAATAAAACAGTTATTTTAAATTGAAATAATATTTCACAATATTACAGTTTTTCTGTATGTTTGATCAAATAAATATATAAGACATTTAAAATTGTAATGTTTCATAATATTACTTTTTTCGGTAACACTTTACAATAAGGTTCATTAGTTAAACATTAGTTAATGTATTAACTAACATGAACTAACCATGAGCAATACATTTGTTACTGTATTTACTAATCTTTATTAACGTTAGTTAACGGAAATACAGTTGTTCATTGTTTGTTCATGTTAGTTCACACTGCATTAACTAATGTTAACAAAATTTTAATAATGTATTAGTAAATGTTGAAATTAACATTAACAAAGATTAATAAATGCTGTATAAGTGCAGTTCATTATTAGTTCATGTTAACTAATGTGGTTAACTAATGTTAACTAATGAACCTTATTGTAAAGTGTTACCCTTTTTTCAATGTATTTATTATTCAAATAAACGCAGCCGCAATTGTGAAATATAAATATTGTGAAATATTTTTACAGTTGTTCTATATTAATATATTTTAAAATATAATTCAGTTTCTATCAGCCATTACTTGTTTTCAGTGTCCCCTGATTCTTCAAAAATCATTCTAATATGCTGATTAATTTTTTCAGGATTCTTGATGAATGAAAGGTTAAAAAGAACAGCATTTATTCAAAATATAAATCTTTTTATAATAATATAGCATATTGGAATAATTTCTGAAGGATCATGTGACACTAAAGACTGGAGTAATGATGCTGAAAATTCACAGAAATAAATTACATTTTAAAATATATTCACATAGAAAACATTTCACAGTATTACAGTTTTTCTGTATTTTTGATCAAATCCCAAACTTTTGAATGGCAGACATTTTAAATTGTAATAATATTTCACAATATTACTGTTTTCAGTGTATTTTTTAATCAAATAAATGCAGCCGCTTAAAGATCTTAATTATTCCAAATGTTTACTGGTAGTGTATAATGGACTTTTTGTGTAAAAAATAAAAATTTAAAATTAAATCTCATCAACGCTTGCCAATAGTTCATTATGTAAAAACAACGCTTTTTGATTACACTGGTGTTATTTATTTAAAGTGGATGTGACTAATGAGTGTTTAAATTAGGCTCGCCCCTCATATTTACGTAAGAAACCGCTGGAGTGTTTGATAGGAGACTAGCACCCCTCCAGTTTTATAGTTAATCTCCCTGAGAACTCAAGGAGTGGCAAAAACACAAAAATCAGGCGGCTCTTCAGGCATTCCCGAGTCCGCAGGGGTCCTTGGGTTGGGTTAGAATGACTAGCAGGCCTAGATTGGTGATTCGGAGGCAGCATTGTTTGAGAAGGGGCGGGTACACAGGTGGGCAAGTCCCGGTTTTGTTGTTGTTGTCATTGTTGACGAGGCTCAATAAACATTCCAGCCCCTCAATGCTGGAAGGTAACAAGATGGCCGAGCGGGGGAGGGAGTGGAAAGGAGAAAAAGCCAGGTTTTCAAATCTCAAAAAACAATAGAGGATGAACCTCCGAGCCGTGTGACCCCATGGGCCCTCGCACTCATTGATGCATGACAATGAGAAGGCCACTGTGCGGTCCGTTGCCCCGGGCTAAGCCACCGACTGAAGTCCAGGCCAGGTTTCCGTCGAATATTTGAATGCGCAGTACAAAGATTGGCCAGATCTGTGTCACTCGGGGCCTACCGCCGTCCCTGGGGTTACTGGAGCACGGCAAGCCCAGTGTACAAACATCATGGATGCAAAATGATGGAGGGTTACGATTCTGAGATTTTAGTGAGTTTCCGCTTGGGTTGCAGGCCGCGCCAGCCCCACCCTTCCTGACCACAGCTCCGAGGCCCGATGGAGATTTTTCTGTAATCCCTAAAGCCTTGTGCTTTGTATCGGATATTTAGTTGAAGAGGCAGATCAGACCTATTCAGCTTTATGTGCTTCACCTGCAGTTGGTGGACTAAAGCCTTACCTGAGGATAGCTGAAGAAAGCCGAGCTATTGTTTTCGAGTGCCCCTGCAGGCTGCTATGTACAGTATGCTGGAACACACTAAGCTTGACACATATCTCAGTTTCCTGATTTGTATCTTGTTTTTCAGGATCTCATTTAAAAGAACATTTTAATGAAGTCTGTATGTTATTATGAGAGGTGTGAAGTAATTGTTACTCTACTTTGTATGAGTATCATTGGGGAGAATTTGTAGCTACTTTACTCAAGCATGACCGGAAAAATGACATTTTTTCCTGTTTTTATTTTCTTTATTATTTTTTGGTATTTTCGTCCATCTTAATACATTGAAACAAACTTGTGTAGATATTTTTCACTCAGAAATTGCTAGTAAATTTCATAAATAATTACAATTAAACCTGAAAATTTTAAGACTGAAACAGTATTTACTTGTAAAGCATACTCTAGTAATCCTTTTTATTTTTACAGTGTATGCTAACGCACCGATTCAATTACATTTATGCAAATTTTACTTTCACAGTCAATGAAATCAAACTCAGCTTAAAATGAAATGGCCTTTACTATTTTTATTCATCCCTGTGAACAGACAGTATTCTTAGTATTTTCAAAAATGGCCATAACACAGCATTTAAACTTGTAAATTGTGTTTTTTAATAATTATTAATAATTCATATTCACTGGAAATGGCTGATTCACATGACTCAAGTGCGCTCCAATGTAAAACAACGACAAATCCCATGCTGATGAATATACAGTTGAGCTAAAACGTTTATAGAAGCATGCAGAATCTGCAAAATGTTAACTATTTTACCAAAATAAGATAAATCATACAAAATGCATGTTGTTCATAAGTGCCTTGTTTGTCCTGAATAGTTTAACTGCCCCCTGTTTTCAGAAAAATCCTTAAGGTCCCGCAATTTCTTTGGTTTTCCAGCATTTTTGTGTATTTGAACCCTTTCTAGCAATGACTGTATGATTTTGAGTTCCACCTTTTCACACTGAGGACAACTGAGGGACTTATATGCAACTATTACAGACGGCACAAATGCTCACTGATGCTTCAGAAGGAAACATGGTACATTAAGAGATGGGGGGGGGGGGGGGGTTGAAAACTTTTTGAATTTGAAGATCAGGGTAAATTTAACTCATTTGTAACATGTGAGTGTCTTCTGTAGCTTCAGTACTAAATGAAAAAAATATGACATTTAGGCAAAATAGGAAAAATGTACACATCTTCATTCTGTTCAAAAGTTTTCACCCTCGTAATGCATCGTTTTTTCCTTCTGGAGCATCAGTAAATGTGTTTTGAACCTTCTGTAATAGTTGTATATGAGTCCCTCAGTTTTTCTCAGTGTGAAAAGATGGATCTCAGAATCATACAGTCATTGTTGGAAAGGGTTCAAATATGCAAAAATGCTGAAAAACCAAAGAATTTGTGGGACCTGAAGGATTTTTCTGAAGAACAGCAGGCAGGTTAACTGTTCAGGACAAACAAGGGACTCATGAACAACTATCACTAAACCAAAAAAAAAAAAAAAAAAACTCAGCTGTGGGTTATT
>NC_133382.1:7522187-7655771 GCF_049309525.1 Garra rufa | reverse complement strand
CAAATACTGGGAACTGGGAAACATCTCTCAAGTGTAGTATACAGGCTAAATACAACATCTTATCAACACTTCTTCAGTTCCAGACTCTCAGGCATTTCCTTTTCTCTAGGATCAGCATTTCTCATCAACAACTTGCCGTTTTTGTCTTTGTGTGATGGATGTATTCAAAATACGTATGCTTACGTGGAAGATAGAAAGCTTCAGAATCTCAGAACATGCTCCATCCGACTCTTGGCAGCTCAGAGTCCATCATTTCTGACAAAACCTCAAAGCTGAATTCCTCAACCTAAATTGCCATGGGCTATACAATGTTCAAGGTTCAAAAACATTGTTCTTCCTATACGCTCTAGTATAATTTATGAACTTTCTCTGGCACAGATGCACTTTTCTGCAGCTCGAAAGGGATCTTGAATTGTTAAAACGCACAAACGTGCTAAAACAATACGTTTGCGTAATACTCTTCATTCCGGAGTACTTTATTATGCTTATTTCTGCAGGGACTTGCTCATTTGGGAGGTACAATCGCTGTAGAATTGAATTTCGAGAGGTCATAATCACCTGCAATGTGGGGTGAAACAGAACCGTTCTGCATCATTAAACTCTTTTTTTTTCTCTCTACCGATTATAAGATTTGAAAGCATTGAAATAACCTTACTCTTTTTACCCAGGCAGTCAAAAGAAACTGCTACAGTGAAGTCAATCAGATAAAAGTTTTTTTCCATCTTCCTTAAGAATTGTACACATAGCAGATTTTAAGTTAACCCTCTGTTGTTTTTCAAGTTCGGCCCTTGGGAGCTGATAATGAGTAATGGGGCCATGTTAACGTGACCGAGAGCGGCCGCCGCCAAAGGGGAGGCCAAAAGCTTATCAAGTGATCTCTCTGTAGCCCGACTCTGAAGAAGGAAAAAGACAAACCCTCTGGTCACATCACAGCATATCTTGATGGTAAACACAGGCAATGTTAGGAAAAGGAGCTAAGACTCTGATACCACACATGTACTATTGTTTATTTGCCAATACAAAGATTTCAATCCATTAACTCTCAAAAAGTAGAATCAAATTGAATTTTGCATCATCAAATGAACCAACTTACCCAATATGAAAACGTTACAATCGGAGTTCCAGCCGTTGCAGGTCGTCTTTTTCGTTTGCCAGAAGCATCTGTGTTTATTTCTTTGTGCTAACTGCTGAATTAGCCCTCGTGAGATTGAGAGGTGACATATGTCAAGGGGCTTACAGCCTACATGTGGGAGAGGAGAGCAGCAAACAGGTGTTGGGTTTGATTGGAATAATTATCAAGGGCAGAACACACCTGTCATCCCCTACACTGAACGTTTGGGTAGGCAATCTACTGTATCTTTGTGTTGAAGATGCACAGTTGTAAGGAAATCAGAAATGTTTGATCGAAGCAAAGTTGTAGCACTGTAGGTCGGCAAAAGGAATATTCTGACTGTTTTTCTCCTTTAAAAAATGGGACCAATAAGAGTTATGAAGTCAAAAAATACAAAAGTACAAAGTACAAAAAATGCCTGTGTGAAATTATATCCAGTTTTACAACTTTGTTACCATTATGATGTCTTAAACTATAAAAAAGACCATTAAAAAGCCAAAACCACTTTTACAGCTTAAATGATTCACAGAGGAATTCATGTAAGTGCTTTTATAAATGTATGTGTCACATTTCTTCACATTTTTTTAAACAAAAGCAAAGATGAGTTAATTTTATTTGTGGTACTCAACTTCAAATTGCATTGAACCCAGAATATTCCTGTAATGCTGTGTATACATTTTTGTAAGGATGCACAACTCATTTTTCCAACCCAGCTTATTGGAAAAACGTGCCTGTGAAATTCATTCATGAAAATGATTTTATTTATTTTTTATTTTTTTATGAACATGGCCATATTTTATTACGTTGCTGGATGTACATCTCGGGCAGGTCTTAAAATGAAATGTCTAGTAAGTAGCACCTAAAAGGTTAATACTCACATTTATATTAATACTCATAATAGTCACATTTAAAATAATGCAGCACCAGCAATAAACCCACGGCCGTAGCCAGCTATGAGGTCACCGAGGTCCAGACCTCGGTCATTTTTTTATATTCAAAAATAAAATGTCAAGCTCTCTGAATGATTATTTAGCCGTTTAAACCACCTCATATCACATGAGAAGCTAGCGCAGTGAACGGGGCTTGAGAGCAGCCTCCGTTTGTTGCCAGATCCACCTATTATACGTGTTTTTTGACTCATTTTTCCAATTTAGTGTGACACTTTGGGACGTTTATAAAGTGGAAAGCTGAACGTTAGTGTTAGTGATATATTAATCTTATTTACAGAACGCTTTGAACTTATTTCAGATATCTTTTTCTTTCTTTTTGTAATTGCTTGTTTTTCGTAGCAATATCTGGCAACATTGTACATTCATAAAAAAAGCTTATAGACAATCTGTAACTTAATTGCTGACAGGAAGATACCACAATCGGTAAGACAAACGCAGTGATCATCGTTAATATCTGAAAGAAAGGTATAACACTATCAAAAACAATTGCATAATACAAATCTGTTTGTTACAGAATGAAATAGGCTACTATGACAAATAATGTTAACGTTACTGGCCAGCAGGAAGACATCTCATGCTCTTTAGTTAACCTTAAGTCAAAAAACATTAATTAAAGCAGTGTTTCTCAACTGGTGGGTCGCAAAAACGTTTTGAGTGGGTCGCGGAGTGTGCAGTCAAAGAAACAACAAACGTAATTCTGTTTTTTTCTGACGCTAGACTGTTATTTTGAAAGACGTGCGTGAAAGCGGTTGACTCTTCTCAAAACCTGGTTACGGCCTTGAATAAACCTGACCAAATATGTTAACAAAATCAAATGTGAGATGTGTCTTTGAGCTCTTTAATTTTTTGAGCTCTTTTAAAGTCTGTTAGCTCTTTTTTTTTTACAATGCTGTACCAAGTGCGCTACCGAGCAAGTTTACTTTAGTAAAGCCATACACTACTAGACAAAACTGTTACTGTTTTTGAACAGTAAGATTTTTTATTTTTTTAAAGAAGTCTCTTCTGCTTACCAAGCCTGCTTTTAGTTGATCTAAAGTACAGCAAAAACAGTACAATTTTGAAATATTTTTACTATTTAAAATAGCTGATGTATTTTAAAATGTAATTTATTTCTGTGATCAAAACTAAATTTTCAGCATCATTACTCTGAAACATTTTTATTATTATTAATATAAATACTTAAACAGCTGAGTACATTTTTTTCAGGATTCTTTAATGAATAGAAATATCCAAAGATCGGCGATTATCTGAAATAAAAAGCTTTTGTAGCATTATACACTATACCATTCAAAAGCTTGGAGTCTTTTTTTTTTTTTGAAAGATTATAGAAATTAATTAATTATAGAAGTTAATACTTTTGTAAAATACAATTTAAATCTGCTTTAAATTGATCAAAAGTGATGATAAAGACATTTATAATCTTACAGAAGATTTCTATTTCAGATAAACGCTGTTCTTCTGAACGTTCTATTCATCAATGAAACCTGAAAAAAATCTACTCAGCTGTCAACATATTAATAATAATAAATGTTTTTTTGAGCAGCAAATCCGAATATTAGAATAATTTCTGAAGGATCATGTGACTGCAGTAATGATGCTAAAAATTCAGCTTTGAAACCACAGGAGTAAATTACAATTTAAAATATATTCAAATAGAAAACAGTTATATTAAATAGTAAAAAAAAATTTAAATGTTACTGTTTTTGCTATTACTTTGGATCAAATAAATGCAGGCTTGGTGAGCAGAAGAGACTTCTTTAAAATACATTAAAAATCTTACTGTTCAAAAACTTTTGACTGGTAGTGTATATATAGAGAGCTAGTTATGTGATGCAAACATCAAAATTTTTTAGTTTACAAATCATGCACTATGGTAAAAGTGTTTTGGGCTCATGACATGTGCAAGGAATTGTGCAAAAATAAGTGTTTATTAATCCAAAATTTGTGAAAATGAGCAAATTTTGTAGGGTTTTACAGTCAGTACTGTTCATTTCAGCTGGAAACTGCAGTGAATTTTTTGTGTATAAGTACATTTTTTCTCAGCCTAGAGTTCAAATCAGTATCTTGCTTTCTGATTTTGGCAGTTTGTGGTTTTCCTTCGTTTTTCAAAATGACACCCTGGGGATTTTTTTCACACTTTTTCTCTTCAGTCTGAGGTGTACTCAGGTACCTTGTTAGCTAGCGAGCGTATTATCTCATTAGTCTTGTTTGTGGTTTGTGGCTCACTCTCTCTTATTGCCTCTACCACATCCTTTTGTGATCTCAGCAGATCTTCTCTCTTGGTAGATCATTAAGGCTAATCAAAAGCCACAAAGACTAGCCACATTCCTCACATCTTCAAACGTTCAGGATTTGGTTATTGCCAAAGATAATAAAAGACAGTGTCCTTTCTATTGAATATAAAGCGTCAGATTTGCAATCCAAACTCTCCAACATTTCCATTACAGGATATGTGCTGGCTCCTGTGTGCTAAACCCATGAGGTTATGTTTATGAATTAAGCGCGCTATTGTGTGCGATAATGATTTCTTGATCTACCACAAATAATTGTGTTGACTCAAGAGGAACAGACAACAACAGGTCCCACAACCCAGGATCATTTGTCTCACAAGTATCCCCAGTCAGCATCACAGAGAGACCATTCACAAGAACTTGTGGGAAAAACAGGTGTTGGAATGATGTAAACATATCCCAGTTTGCATCGCTTGTATCGCCGACCTCTACAAGGGACAACCCACTTTGTCTGACTCACAGCAGAGCCGCACGATTATGGCATTAACACTCGGTGGTTGCACAGTAAATACAGCGCAACTATTGAGACCGGCAAATATGGATCTTTGACGACTTGTTCCCACAGGAAAGTAATCCAGCTGAGCGAGAAGAGGTCTCAGTGGCTCTTCTGTATGCGTTCTGCTGTTTGTTTCGTACAGGGGACGTTCTCAGGAGAGCCTCTGCGCTATTTAGTGGATTTTCTCAAAGTGCTTCTTTGTTGACTGGGATTATATCCCAGTGCACGTTTGAGGAGCTATTATTCCGAATGAGTGCTTTATCTTTCCCCGCTGAAAGCTGATGATTGGCAGCCAATGGCGAGGCACACCAAATTATGTTCCTCAGATTTTGGCTTTGCTAAACAAATTATACAGTCAGCTGAATCTTGACATAATTCCTCAGTCCAAGTCCCTTAGCTTTCATATGGCCAAGGTGGCACCAAAAAGGTTTTGCATATTCTGGTTAAACGAGTCCAAAGAAGATTATCTCTAACTGATCCCGTGGAAGGATAAGTAAGAAAATATGAGGTTATTTGTAGTTTTTCTTACATCGCATAAAAAACGGGAACTTAAGTTTTTAAGTATTTGGAGGTTAAGGTTTTGTGGTTCTTAGCCCATGTTTATGACAAAAAAAATATTGGCAGCTGCTTCAATGTGCCTACGATGAAGACAGCAGGAATGATTTTGTAAAATTATTAGGGCCCTATGATTTTCGTGATGCAGAAAACACGGACAGGAATCCAGTAATAAAAAATGGAATTTACTAATGGTGGATGTCATGGTTTTTGCCAAATTTTGCATGAATAAATCAAAAGTAGGTCAGTACACTTATATCAAAATGCAATATGGACTAATGTCTGTAAATATTAGGCAGATAAATTGTGTTTTCAGCCTCTGCCGCCTCAGTATGTGAGTACATGAACAAATCGCACATAAACAATTTCTAGAACTGCTCTAAGAGTCACTTCAGTAGCATTTTACCATTTATTTTAGAAAAACTATCATCATATCCAGTGGCGATTTCTTTAAGACTGCAAGGGAAGCTCAGCTTCCCCTATAATGTCACAAAATTAATGGTCAAATTATGTACTATTGTATTAACATTTTATTGACTAAAAATGCGTTAGAAAACGTTCATCTCTCATTAGAGTTCGTTCAGAATCAGTTAGATATAGCAGGTCGGCTGACTTGATTTTCTTCTCATACATTCCCGTAGCGTCACAGTGCATTTCCCCGTTGAAGCCCAGCGTCCATTGACTTCAATGCGGCTGCTTTGAACGTTTTTTTTCAGTGCTTTGAAACTAGACGGTCATTGGATAAACACTGCGATTATGTCCCGCCCACGGACGCTCAGCGTCTCTGGGGGTGAATGAGGAGTGGGCTGGCCTGGACTCCGAGCTTCTGCGTGATGATTGGAGGGTCTGTCGAAAGATTGCATCTCCTTTTGACTGACAGCGATTTTGTAGTATAAGGAATCGCTGAAGCTATTCGCGCTCAGTCCCATCGCGGATTTCTCAAATTCAGTCGAAATAAAAACTGCTGCAACCTATTTCTTTATATTTGCTTGGCGAAATTGCTTGATTTTCATCATACATTTCACACAATTATACACCACATTCCTTGTTTCACTTTTACAGAGTTTAATTTTTTTTAGATCAAAAATGAGCTTCCCCTCTTTGACAGACCAGTAGCCGCCACTGATCATATCATATGCAAACAGAAACGTAAAGGTCTAATTGAGTCCCGTGGAGGGATAAGTATGAAAATAGTTAGTTATTTGTAGTTTTTCTAACATTGCATAGGGAAAGAAAAAAAAATTGGGAATTTTGGCTTTTAAGTATTTGAAATTTAAAGTTTTGTGTCTTTTAGGCCATTTTTAAGAACAAAATCTGTGAGTAGCTGCTTCAATGTGCCTGTGATGAAGACAGCAGGAATGATTTTGTAAGATTATTAGGGCTCTATGATTTCCACAATGCAGAAAGCGCTGAAAAAAATCTTGGAATGCAGTAACAGAATTTACTAACGGGGAATGTCACGGATTTTTCCAAATTTGGATGGATAAATCAAAAGTAGGTCAGTACACTTCAGTCAAAATGCAGTATAGACTAGTGCCTGTAAATATTAGGCTGAAAAACTTTTTTAAATATAAATCCTGCATGTTCTGCATGTTTCTGTGTGAATGAATGGCGCAGATACGAGGTTTCATTTACTCCACATTCTGAAGCACATGTGACTCTCAACAGTGTTCTCAGCCTTTGCAGCCTCAGTATGTGAGTACATGAATAAATACACACTCTCTAGAACTGCTCTAAGAGTCACTTTAGTAGCATTTTACCGCTTCTTTTGAGAAAAACTGTCCCGTGGAGGGATAAGTCTGAAAAAAAGTTATTTGTAGTTTTTCTAACATTGCATAAGGAAAGAAAAAAAAGAAAAATTGGGAACTTCGGTTTTTAAATATTTGGAGTTTAAAGTTTTGTGTTTTTTAGGCCATTTTTATAAGCAAAAACTGTGAGCAACTGCTTCAGTGTGTCTGTGATGAAGACAGCAAGAATGATTTTGTAAGATTATTAGGGCCCTATGATCTCCACGATGCAGAAAACTCGCACAGAATTGCAGAATCCAGTAATAAATTCTCTAACGCCTAATGTCATAGATTTTGCCAAATTTTTCAGGAATAAATCAAATGTAGGTCAGTACACTTAAATCAAAATGCAAGTGTCTGCATGTTTCTGTGTGAATAATTGGCACAGATGCGAGGTTTTGTTTACTCCACATTCTGAAGCGCATGTGACTCTCACAGTGTTTTCAGCCTCTGCCGCCTCAATGTGAGTAAATGAACACATAAACACATAAAACATAATTTTTAAACATAAAAAATAATTTTTAAACATAAAAAAAACATAACATAGGGCCTTAAACATTTATTTTTTTAACTTTTAATAAATTGCTGTTAAATAATGTAAGTTTCATGATTTCAATTAATAAGACATACTTTTTGATTAATCAAATTTGAATTAACCATTAAAACAGAGCCTAGAAAAATTAAATAGAAAAAATGGAATCCAAAAAAATTTAAATAAAAAAAAAATGGAATTTTGAAAAAAAAATGTGGATTTCATAAGATTATATGAATCACTAGGAAGTGTTTATTTTTATATTGTCAAATAGTGCTTTTTGAATTTTTATACTATAATTAGTCAATATAACACTATATACTATAATCCAGGTATATGAAGCCCAGACTTTATTTGTAACCAGTGTTGAGGAAAATTACTTTTGAAAGTAATACATTAAGATATTGCATTACTTCGTGAAAAAGTAACTCGAGTTAATTAGTTAGTTTTTAGGGAAAGTAATAAATTTTGTTACTTTTTGTCACCTTGGCTGGACTTGCTTGCTTGTTTGTTTTTTAATAACAAAAACACCCAAAAATTTCATACCAAAAAGTGGAAGTGTCTCTGTCTCTGAACCTCACTTCCAAATTCTTTATTAGTACGGGTATATTTGTAGCAGTAACGAAAAATACATTGTATGGGTCAAAATGATAAAAAAATTTCTTTTATGCCAAAAATCATTAGGATATTAAAGGAGTAGTTCACTTTCAGAACAACAATTTACAGATAATTTACTCACCCCCCTGTCATCCAAGATATTTATGTCTTTTTTTCTTCAGTCGTCAAGAAATTATATTTTTTTTTAGATAAACATATCTGGAAATTTCTCCATATAATGGACTTAAATGGTGCCCCGATTTTTGAATCTTCAAAATGCCGTTTAAATGCAGTTTAAATGCAGCTTCAAATGGCTGTAAACAATCCCAGCCGACGAAGAAGGGTCTTGTCTACCGAAACGTTCGGTCATTTTCTTAGAAAAATATGTTTTTACATGCCTTTTAAGCACTGAAACTCGTCCAGCACTAGGGCTTGTAGTGCGCGTTCCCGACTTTACGAACTGCGTCCATCGTGCTCTGCAACGCAGCGAATGCTTGAAGCAGTCCCATCACCTTACTCGCCGATTGTTTGTAACAGTGGAACAGATGTGGTCCAGTCATTTCACACTTGCACCAGCATCTCGTCTCGTTTGAACGCGGTCTGCCCGAGGCTTGTGTCACCGCCGCGGCTGTCGCAGTTTTCTCTCTCTGACAGAGTTCATCATCTGTGTAGTCCGGCTCAAAAAGGTAGGAAACGGTGAAAAACTCCATCTCATGTGCTCCTCCAGCTTCAAAGTCGTCCGACATCGTTGTACTTTATGTTGTACCTTGTTGCTAAAGAGTATTTGATTGTGTTGCACTTCTCTCTTCTCAAGTTCGCTTTGTAAACACTGGGTCTGTAGTTTCGCATACGTCACACGTGACCTTTCGACGTGAGTACGTAAAGTCGGGAACGCGCACTACAAGCCCGAGTGCTAGACGAGTTTCAGTGCTTAAAAGGTATATAAAAATATATTTTTCTAAGAAAATGACCGAACGTTTCGGTAGACAAGACCCTTCTTCGTCGGCTGGGATCGTTTACAGCCATTTGAAGCTGCATTTAAACTGCATTTAAACAGCATTTTGAAGATTCAAAAATCGGGGCACCATTTAAGTCCATTATATGGAGAAATTTCCAGAAATGTTTATCTCAAAAAACATAATTTCTTGACGACTGAAGAAAAAAAGACATAAACATCTTGGATGACAAGGGGGTGAGTAAATTATCTGTAAATTGTTGTTCTGAAAGTGAACTACTCCTTTAAGTAAAGATTATGTTCCATGAATATATTTTGTATTTCCTACCATAAATATATCAAAACTTAATTTTTGATTAGTAATATGCATTGTAAAGAATTTCATTTGGACAACTTTAAAGGCAATTTTCCCAGTATTTTGATTTTGATTTTGCACCCTCAGATTCCAGATTTTCAGTTAGTAGTATCTTGGCCATATATTGCCCTATCATAACAAACCATACATCAATGAAAAGCTTATTTATTCAGTTTTCAGATGTATAAATCTCAATTTCAATTTGTGGTCTAGTGTCACAAATGTGTTATTATGACAAACTAAATTTTAACTTTAATTTGTCCAGTTATGGCAAATAGAGGCTTGGTTTCCTTTGTGTGCTTTTCTGGATCTTTTTTTATATATATGAGGATTATTATTTAATATTATGCCTAAATTAGAACAGATAACAACATTATACACATTTAAACTTTGTGTAATTGTACAATTCTGTATTAAGCTGTTAAATGTTTTTTTAATTCATCCAGGCTTCTGTGTTTTATTTATTAAATTTCTTATTAAAAAACTGCAAGCTTGCATTCAAATTTGCAATCCTTTTTGGGTGCAATGTCTATTTTAACCAACAGACGGAACTAAGTTCCTGCCATACTTTTTTCTTCTCATTTTGCGATAATCTGTTACACTCCGATGTACGTAACAATACAGGAAAAAAAATCCTTCATTTAATTCCAACTGGGGTATTAACTAACTACCTGTGACCACTGTGTCATTGTGGCAGCTTGTTGTATTTGCATACTTTTTGTATGGTAGGATTTCTAATGCAATCAAACTTAAAACCAGCCATTACCCAGTATTCAGATACTAGCTTATAGTTGTAAGATGATACTTTAATACTATCAACGTTGTATTATTAATAACTCTATATAAGACTTGTTAATACCAAAGAATCACCAAGCCGATCCTCTCCGGATTAAAGAATCCTTTCTTTATTACAGTAGCTCAATGTGTATTTTGACCGCAGTCATTTTTCATAATGACTGATCTCGGTACGTGCATGTAATCATATCCACAGCATTCACCGTGAAACTCGACTCTAGAGCGATACGAAGTTCTCTGCATTCCTGGTGATGTGTGGGACAGTGTATCAGCCCAACTGGCTGCATGCCTCAACTTCACCTGAGGTGCAGGCAATAAGAGAAACATGCTTTGATCTGCTGCCCCACCCATGCGCAGCCTCCTCCAATGGGCTAATTCATTACTGGACCAGTTGATGGCTCTGGCCCACCTCTTCAAAGCGTGGCCTTAGTTTGGCTGAGAAACATTCTGAGACAGACTTTTAAACGCTTGCCCTCCCTTGGGCTATAGGACTGGTATTTAGCGTGAAAGGTTAAAGTGAAACACCTACAGTTCCTCAGGTTGTGGAGTTATTATTGTAAGAACAGACTTTTAGTTCGTTCCCACGGGTAATAAACTTCAATCAGCTGGCCTTTCTATCTTCAGAACACTTTGGAGGCTTTTTTTTTTACTTTTTATTTTCTGTGGCTTATTATTAGGTCTGCATGGCTTCATATTGTTTGCTTAGTGTTTCATTTGACCTTTTTTCTCTGAATACTCAGTAGCTTTTTAGATCTTGAAGTTGGATTTTATTGGGCATACAAATTTGCCACAATACTTACAAATTTGCACATACTATCTTGTTACATTTGCAGTTAACTGTGGGCTTGCATTGAGATTTGCCTTCATTTTCGGGTGTCAAAACTCAACATCAACAGATGGATAAAACTTTTTATTTTCTACATTTCCATTAGTTTTATTTTTGGGTCTTTAGTCATTTCTTGTATAATCCCTTTTTTTTTAATGCTCAGTAACTTTTATATAAATCTATTACCATCACTCAATATTGTGAAAAAAAGACCCAACAGGGCTTCTCATATTAAAAAAATGCATATACAGTTACACACACCTTGCAGAATCTGCAAAATGTTAATTATTTTACCAAATTAAGAGGGATCATACAAAATGCATGTACTTTTTTTTATTTATTAATCATCTGAATAAGATATTTCACATTAAAGATGTTTACATATAGTCCACAAGAGAAAATAATAGTTGAATTTATAAAAAAGGGCCCCATTTAAAAGTTTACATACTCTTGAAAAACTTTTTGGAATTTAAAGATCAGATTAAATATAACTTATTTTGTCTTATATGAAACATGTTAGTGTCTTCTGTGGCTTATGAGGGGCAGTACTAAATGAAAAAATATGATATTTATGCAAAATAAGAAAAATGTACACATCTACAATCTGTTCAAAAGTTTTCACCCCCCGGCTCTTAATGTGTCATGTTTCCTTAAGCATTAGTGAGCGTTTGCATTTTCTGTTATAGTTGTGTATGATTCCCTCAGGTGTCCTCAGTGTGAAAAGATGGATCTCAAAATCATACAGTCATTGTTGAAAAGGGTTGAAATACACACAAATGCTGAAAAGCCAAAAAATCTGTGGGGCCTGAAGGACTTTTTTGAAGAACAGCAGGCAGTTTAACTGTTCAGGACAAACATGGGACCCATGAACAACTAACACTAAACAAAAAATAAAACACAGCTGTGGATCATTCAGGTAACAACACAGTATTAAGAATCAAGTGTATGTAAACTTTTGAACAGCGTCATTTTTATAAGTTCAGCTATTATTTTCTCTTGTGTACTATATGTAATCGTCTTTTATGTGAAATATCTTATTCAGTTTAGTACTAAATAAAAAAATAACATTAATTATGTACAATCCCTCTTATTTTGTTAAAATAATTAACATTTTGCAGATTCTGCAAGGTGTATGTAAACTTTTGACTTCAACTGTATATTTTATAACCAGTTACCATTAGTCAATATTTCTCAAAAAAAAAAAAAAAGTAAAAAAAGACACAAGGCTCCAGACTAAGGATAAAATGGATCTCAATTCCCAAACCTAATTGTAAATTGCTTTAAAACGGTGCTAAAAGCAATTGAACAAAACTCTGTAGACTCAGACTTTTGCCATAGTAATAAGAAACTAACAAGAAAACTTGGGGATAATTGCCAGTGCTTCCTCCACATGAAAGCAAGCACTGAGTGATGTTTGATTCATGAACAAATAATTATATTTGAAGGAGTCAGTCAAAACAATTCATGAAACAGCACTTACGTCAGGTTGAATCAAACTCAGTCAATGAATCACTCACCATTACTGAGCTCACAACTACAAATCAAGAAAAAAAACTTTTTTTGGTCGCACTTAAGTTTAAAGGGAAAATTTTTACTATTAACTATGACTTTTACCCTAATAAACTCAATTTGCTGTTCATTAATAGTTATTAAGGTAGATGTTAAGTTTAGGAATTTGGTATTATCAGATTAAGAGATCTAAAATATGGTAACACAGAATAAGGCATTAATATGTGCTTTATAAGTACTAATAAACAGCCAACTTGCTAGTTATATGTTGAAAAATAAACAAGTTAATAGTGAGAGTTGGTCCATAAAATAAAGTGCTACCAAAATTATGAACTAGTGCTTTGGAACAAGCATTTTTATAGGGCAGTTCTGTAATATGTGACCCTGGACCACAAAACCAGCCTTAAGTAGCATGGGTATATGTAGCAATAGCCAAAAATACATTGTATGGGTCAAAATGATTAATTTTTCTTTTATGCCAAAAATCATTAGAATATTTAGTAAAGATCATGTTCCATGAAGATATTTTGTAAACTTAATTTTTGATTAGTAATATGCATTGCTAAAAATTTAATTTGTGACCTTGGCCAAGAAAAAGTAATGTGTCAATTTTTTGACAATTCAGATTTATGCATCATCTGAAAGCTGAATAAATAATAATTTGATGTATGACAACTATTTTAATTTCTGGAATCTGAGGGTGTAAAAAATCGAAATATTGAGAAAATCGCCCTTAAAGTTGTCTTACACTGTAAAAAAACAACTTAAAATAATTTGTTACCCTGCTGCCTTAAAATGTTAAGTTCAGTCAGCTCAAATAAGTTTAGTCAACTTTGTTAAAATGTTAAGTTGTACTAAGAGACAACTTAGATATTTGAGTTGACTTAACAAAAAATGTGGTTTGTTAAACTTAAAAGCTGGATAAGTTACCTGGATACTAAGTTGTCACTTAGTACAACTTAACATTTTAAGTTTAAGACTAAACTTTTTGAGTTGACTCAACAAATAGTTTTTTACAGTGTGCATGTTACTAATCAAAAATTAAGCTTTAAAATATTTACGGTGGGAAATTAACAAAATATCTTCATGGAACAAGATCTTTACCTAATATTCTAATTCTAATTTTTGGCATAAAAGAAAAACTTCTCATTTTGACCTATGCAATGTATTTTTGGCTATTGCTACAGATATACTTAAGACTGGCTTTGTGGTCCAGGGTCACATTTGGACAACTTTAAAGGCAATCAACGGAAAGCCTATTTATTCAGCTTTTAGATTATGTTTAAATCTCAATTCCAAAAGATTTACCCTTATGACTGGTTTTGTGGTCCATATATATTTTGGGGTCACATATGTTAACTAAATAGTCATTTAGTCACATTTCCATTGCATGAAAGATTTTTGATAGTGGAAAATGTTCTTTAGATTTTTTTTACACTAAGAGAAAATGGTTCTATTTAGAACTGTGAAAAAAAGGTTAGTTGGGGAACCAAAATGAGTTCTTATATGGGATTGCTGTGAAAACCCCTTTTGGAAACCTTAACTTTTAACAGTGTAGGAGCCAGTGGCTCCTTAGTCATTTTGGAGTCGTGCCTAAGAGGTACTGCTTTTTCATCTTGCAGTACTAATAGATCTTTTCTTTTAGTTTTTTGTCCCGATTGCCTATAGGAAGACCCGGAACAAATGGTATTCTTAAACATGGATCAGGTTGTGTGGAATGTCTTAACCTCAGGCTTCTGGACCACAGTTCGGCATTGAGACGTGCACCCCCACCTCAATCTCACCCACGCAGACCCACATCGGCCATAACACTTGCCAAGTCTGATGTCAACTCCGCTGCACACAAGTCCCCAGGCTCATGTTCCATTTCTGTTTTGACACCAGGCCCTAATTACTGATGTAAATGATTGATCACCTAGATTACGCTGCAAGGGTGGATGGAAGTCTTCTTCCTATCAAGTGCGACCGAGTCTGCTAAACTAGTACAGAGGTAAACAGATACCTGGCCCATCCTAAGAGATGGGAGATTAGGTTCTGAGCACCTGCAAATTGGACCAAAGGCTTTTCCCATTAGCAGACACTCCATTGGCCACAGTACCCGCACAGGTGTTGGAGGATATCTGTGGCCCTTTTGTTCACTCTAATCCCACTCCATTCTGCTCTCTGGTTCTCTCCTCCAGGTCTAAGCCTTCTTTTTGACACCTGAAGGATTTGACCATTGGCAGGTAAACTCAAGCACTTTTGAAATGTGATTTGGCTAATTGGGTTTGGAGTGGAAGGCCTAGAGTGCCTTTGGGGAAATGCTCCAGATGGCTTCGGTCACAGTGCGGCTGAATGTCTACAGACCACAGCATCTGAAGAAACGTGAGATTTCAAAAGTGAAATCACTATCCTTGCTTTACTTTTATAATTGAAGTTGGTTTAAAAATGCAAAATCATTCTTCATATTTATGAAATTCCTATGTTATAAAAATATGAATGGTTCAGATGGTAATTGAGTACATGTGAAAGTTTTATAATACATTGGGATTTATTAAAGGGATAGTTCACCCAAAAAAGAAAATTAACCCATGATTTACTCACCCTCAAACCATCCTAGTTGTATATGAGGTGTATATGTGACCCTGGACCACAAAACCAGTCATTAGGCTCATTTTTGTTGAATTGTTTTCCATTGACGTATGGTTTGTTAGGATAGGACAATATTTGGTCGAGATACAACTATTTGAAAGTCTGGAATCTGAGGGTGCCAGGAAATCTAAATATTGATAAAATCACCTTTAAAGTTGTCCAAATGAATCCATATTACTAATCAAAAATTAGGTTTTAAAATATTTACGGAAGGAAATGTACAAAATATCTTCATGAAACATGGTCTTTGAAAGAAATTATGTTTTTTTGAAGAAAACATTTCAGGATTTCTCTCCATATAGTGGACTTATATGGTGCCCACGACTTTGAATTTCCAAAATGCAGTTTAAATGCAGCTTCAAAGAGCTCTAAATGACCCCAATTGAGGAAGAAGGGTCTTATCTAGCGAAACAATCGTTTCAAATATTATCTAAACTTTGGAAGTTTAAACTTACGGGCACCATAGAAGTCCACTATATGGAGAGAAATCCTGATTTTTTTTTTTTTTTTTTTTTTTCAAAAAACATAATTTCTTTACAACTAAAGAAAGAAAGACATGAACATCTTGGATGACATGGGGGTGAGTAAATTATATGTAAATTTTTGTTCTGGAATTGAACTTCTCCTTCAACCAACTGGTAACCAAAATTGTTAGCTTGGTATAGCTGTAAAATTCAGCGGGCAATGCCTAAAGGTGTCTTGCATTTGATCTCTCATTTAAATTCAGTATTATTTTTACATCTAGGGTTGTAATTATTAGACATTTTAATTGAAGGAATACGTGATATGCCAATTAATTAATTAATTAAAATGAATGCCTAAAGAGATATTCTGAGAAATTCTGTCAATAATTACTCACCCACATGTCGTTCCAAACCTGTAAGACCTTCATTCATCTTTGGAACACAAATAAAGATATTTTCAATGAAATCCGAGAGCTTTCTGACCTTGCATAAACAGCAATGCAATTGACACATTCAAGGCCCAGAAAGGTAGTAAGGACATTGTTAAAATAGTCCATGTGACATCAGTGGTTCAACCTTAATTTTATGAGGCTTATGTTGTTGTTTTTTTGCACACAAAAATATTCTCATAGCTTCATAACAGTACAGTTGAACCACAGATGTCCCATGGACTGTTGAAAAGTTTTTTCAAAAAAGATTCTTACTATCTTTCTGAGCCTTGAACGTGTCAGTTGCATTGCTGTCTGTGCAACTCTCAGATTTCATAAAAAATATCTTAATTTGTATTTCAAGGATAAACGAACAACATGAGGGTGAGTAATTAATGACAGAAGTTTAGTTTTTGTGGTGAAGTAACCCTTTAACATTATTGTAGTCACTGAACAAATGTCTTAAGTCAAAAGACTGTGTGTATTATTATTTCGCATATCCCTTCTGCAAACTCATGCACTCTAAAAAACATGGTGATGCCATAGAATAGCCATTTTTGGTTCTCGAAAGAACCTTTCAGTGAACAGTTCTTAAAACAACCATTTTAAAGAACATTTTAAAAATCTAAAGAACCTTTTCTGCATTTGAAATGTTCCATGGAAGTTCAAAATTCTTCATGGAACCATCAATGCCAATAAAGTACTTTTATTTCTAAGAGTGTAGTTGAGTTAGTCTTCATTCTACAAACATTTCTGTGACATTTTAAGAAAGACAAATGACTGAAACTGATTCAAACTGAAAGTGTGTTAACACACTTATATTATATAAAGTTGTATTGTACTTTTAAAGATGCTTCGTAATGTAATAGCTTAATTTCATTTAATGATTTCTGTACAAGGTGGAGAAAAGTCAGAAGAAGAAATATTATGCAAGGCTAGCAAATATAAGAGCATGTTTTGGATAATGACAAAATATGACAAACCTATACTGTATTGACCCACACCCCATCCTTATTCCAACTTCTCACACACACACACACACACACACACACACACACACACACCCTTAAGACAGCCAGGCTTGAAACCCCCATTCATCTGAAACAGGTATGAAGACAATCTTGCCAGTCTTTCTCCTAGGGGCCAGGCGAGGTTTACCTCAATCTTCTCATTTTCCCAGACACACATGGCCCTTGCAGCTGCAGTCCAATTGATCTAGGTGCTGCCGGGAGATAAATTGGAGGGGAAATGGCTTAATTGACCTCACTCTCACTGCTGGAATGCAATAGCTCTTTTTTACCCACCCATGAGGCCAAATCTTCACACGTTTAGCTTGCTCCTGTTATGTAGTCAGCAAGAAGTCTAATGTATTTATGGTTTATTGCTAGATATAATCTGCTGTACTCTCTTAAATTCCAAAAAGAACCATTTTGAACCATCAGTGAACAGTTCTTAAAAGAACCATTTTTTCTAAGTATGAGCTTGTTGATAATCTAAATAACCTATTGTGGAATGGAAAAGTTGAAGGTTCTTCATAGAACCATAAATGGCAAAAATTGTATCCAACAGGTGGATTATGTTCTAAACCTGTTGAATTCTACCTCAATTATTTGGATTATTGTTCATTTCTGTTAAAGCAAGTATGCAGGTGCATCTCTCGGGCTTCTAGCAGTGGGCTGGCTAGATAAACAGGCTCGGGGTCGTGACTCCCGGAGCTGCATGAAGATGAAAGAGTTAAACAGGCAGACGTATGTAACCTGTGTGGCTTTGATCTTCTTCAAAGGTCACTGATCCATTCACATCAATCTTCATGTGACCCTGAGCCACTGTAGAGGGCGCTGTCTTTCACTTGAACAATAGGTCAGTTCTTTGTGTGGACATATTAAAATTTGACAGTGGAGACACCGAGATCACAGTGAACACAGTCGCACAGACATCATAAAAGATCAGTCAGTGCAATACTAGTAGTTTTGATGCACATCTACCTTCGCAATAAACAAAACACTGCGGCTCTGTTCCAAAACCTACTGAGCTGTGATGCTTATTAAATAGGCAGATGCCTTCTAAGATAGCACCTGGTTAAAAACGGAACGGCATAAAACGCACAGCAGACTCAAATAGCAGAAATATTGGGTGAAAGTTTTATTTTATATATATATGTGTGTGTGTGTGTGTGTGTGTGTGTGTGTGTGTGTGTGTGTGTGTGTGTGTGTGTGTGTGTGTGTGTGTGTGTGTGTGTGTGTGTGTGTGTGTGTGTGTGTGTAATAAAATATATAATATATAATATATTAAAATTGATTATTATAATTATGCATTTTTTATATTATATGAACTAAATCAATTTTGTTAAATGTAAAAAAATATATCGGGTAATTTAGTTTACATTTTTAAATGCAAAAAAAATGATTAAAATATATATAGACACAATTTTCTAAATATATATTATTATTATAACTTATTATAAAATATTATTAGGTAAAATGCTTAATTTTTAAACAAAATACAAATTACAATGTCAAATTACAAATAAATATTATTAGGTAAAGTGCTTAATTTTTAAACAAATTACAATTTCAAATTACAAATAAAAAAGTTAAATAATACAGTTGATATTATATGAAGTATTCAAATTTTTAAATGTAAAAAATACAAATTCTAAAAAAAGGTAGATAAAATAATATCATGCAATTTAGTTTACATTTTTAAATGTAAATAAATGATTTTAAAAAATAATAACATATATATTATATATATATATATATATATATATATATATATATATAAATATATTTTAAATAAATTAAAATTAATTATTATAATTATAATTATTTTGTATATTATATGAATTAAATAATGTTTGTTAAATGTAAAAAATATATTGGGTAAATTAGTTTACATTTTAAAATGCAAAAAATGATTAAAAAAAAAAAAATATATATATATATATATATATATATATATATATATATATATATATATATACACAATTTACTAAATATATATTATTATAAAATATTATTGTTTTTGTAATAGTATGCTTTATTTTTAAACAAATTACAAATTCAAATTACAAAAAAAATTAAATAATAATAACACAATACAGTCAATATTATTGACTATTTTGTAAATAATATAAAGTATTTAATATTTTTTTAAAGTAAAAAATCCAAATTCTGACAAAAAAAATAGATACAATTATATTGGGTAATTTAGTTTACATTTTTAAATGTAAAAAAATGATTTAAAAAATAAATATATATACACAATTATAATATATATATTTATATATATATTAACATTAATTATTATAATTATGTATTTTGTATATTATATGAATTAAATAATATTTGTTAAATGTAAAAAAAATTGGGTATCGGGTAATTTAGTTTACATTTTTAAATGTATTTTTTTTTCTTTGAATAAATATATCTATTAATATAAAATAAATATAATATAAAATATTATTGGGCAAAAATGCTTCATTTTTAAACAAATTACATATTATGAAGGTGTATTTTTTTTTTTTAAATATAGTGGATATTATCTATTATATATTAACTATTTTGTATTTTACAGGACGTATTTAATATTTTTTTATGTAAAAACTACAAATTAAAAAAAAGATAGATAGATAGATAGATAGATAGATAGATAGATAGATAGATAGATAGATAGATAGATAGATAGATAGATAGATAGATAGATAGATAGATAAAAAATAAATGTATTACTGTGTTACTGACATCTGTTTTACTTATTTAGTCATCTTGAATAGATTTTTTTGGATTGTTGCTATCGATTCTTGGCCTTCACTGTGAAGTGTGCAGTACATTACCATTAGGCTTAAAATGCTGTCTACATAGGCACCTCCCTAGGTTTTGGAACTTACCTATGTACGCTGTCAGACGCTAGCGCTTGAAGTTTTAAAGAGTGTATATTTACAAGTAGGAAGAGACGGATGTCTCTTTTCTGTCTTAGAGTTTGTCTGAAGCGTGTTTCATGACGTTCAAATCTGACAGCAGCAGAAATGCGGATCCTTTGAAGTCAGCGGTTGTCCCTCAAATGGCAGACAATCCGACGCTTAGCAGACACAGAAAGAGGAGCAGAGGGAGGGGAATAGCACCACCTCTCTCCTTCCTCCTCTTCTTCCACCCAGGGCCCGGCAAACAAGCTTTCAAATGTGACACTCCGTCACAAAGTCGCCTGAGGTCACGGGAGACACCTTTAACATCGCAGTTTATTTTCATTGTTCTGGTTTCCTTGTTGAAAGAACATTTTGATTATGCATTTCGCATTATGTTGCACGTGCTGTTTGGATGTTTACAGAATGCCTTCACGTGCTGTGTGACATTGCATCATCTGGACTCTTTTTTCTCTCTTTTTTTATTAATCTAAATGCTGGTGCAGCTTCCTGCTTTGTGGGTGTTTTCCCTTGCCTGTACCACGCTATATGTCAACACTGTCAGATACAACACAAATTTATGCTGTCATGTCAAATATACATTACAAATATTGACAGAATTACCATTCAGCCCTGAGAATGACATGAGAATACAATATCATGAGAAATGTCAGCTCCATCTGTATTCCAACTGTGATATGAAAATATCACATATGAAAATAACCATATTTTGCATATCACGCATGTGTTAAACATAGAACGGTCTGGTCATTATTCTGGTTATAGGTATCACTGGGAATCTAAAAATTCCATATAATTGCTTTAATAGATGATGAAGCTGACATCATGGTTGTGACATAAAACATGATTACCTAAAGCATAATTATCTAAAATTATATGTAAATCTCACCAGAGCCTGTATGGCCTTAATAAACTCATAGCAGGTTCAAATATAGAAAATTTACCACAAATTATCTGATTTTTAATCACAAAGTAGCCACACAGCTGTAAAATATTGTAGGTGTAGTATGCTTTTATTTATTATTATTATTTTAAAGATCATTTTATTACATAGAAAGAAACCTATACAGCTTTAAAACAATTAAATAATTATAGAATTTTCATTCTTAATTTAAAAATCTGTCAACTCTAATTTTAATCTACATTAAGTATTGAATGAAGTCAAAAGTTTACATACTGTACACCTTGCAGAATCTGCTAAATGTTTATTATTTTACCAAAATAACTGACCTGAATAAGACATTTCACATTAAATATGTTTACATATAGTCCACAAGAGAATAATAATAGTTCAATTTATAAAAAGAACCCTGTTCAAAAGTTTACATACACCTGATTCTTAATACTGTTCTGCTACCTGAAGGATCCACAGCTGTGTTGTTGTTTTTTGTTTTTTTTTATTTAGTGATAGTTGTTCATGAGTCCCTTTGTCCTGAACAGTTAAACTGGCCACTGTTCTTCAAAAAAATCCTTCAGGTCCCATAAATTCTTTGTTTTTTCAGCACTGAGGTCAGCTGAGGGACTCATATGCAACTATTACAGAAGGTTCAAACACTTACTGATGCTTCAGAAGGAAAAACGATGCATTAGGAGCCGGGGGGTGAAAACTTTTGAATTTAAATATCAAGGTAAATTTAACTTAACTTATCTTTTTGGAAACATGTAAGTATCATCTGAAGCTTGTGAAGGGCAGTACAAAATGAAAAAAATATGATATTTAGGCAAAATAAGAAAAATGTACACATCTTCGTTGTGTTCAAAAGTTTTCACACCCCGGCTCTTGCATCGTTTTTCCTTCTGGAGCATCAGTGAGTGTTTGAACCTTCTGTAATGGTTGTATATGAGTCCCTTAGTTGTCCTCGGTGTGAAAGATGGATCTCAGAATCATACAGTCATTGTTAGAAAGGGTTCAAATACACAAAAATGCTGAAAAACCCAAGAATTTGTGGGATTTTTCTGAAGGATTTGTAAGAAGAACAGCATTTATTTATTACAACTATTATTTCCTTTTGTGGACTATTATGTAAACGTCTTTTATGTGAAATATCTTATTCAGGTCAGTTATAAATAAAAAATAACATGTATTGTATGATCCCTCTTATTTTGGTAAAATAATTAACATTTTACAGATTCTGCAAGGTGTATGTAAACTTTTGACCTCAACTGTGGATTGAGAAGTAAAATGGAACATTTGTTTGAAGAACATTCTAGTTATCATCTCTGATTAATAAAAAGTAAAAATGTTGGTATTTTCAAAACTGGGACAGATATTTGGTCCCATATCTCAGTGATCTGATAACCTTTCCACATCCAGGGCTCCTGTGTTATTCATCAGGCAGCAGGGACAGCCCGGGTGCTGCGCGGGCCATTGTGTGCCATTGTAGGTCACAATGGAACTTAACACTTGACAGAGCCGGGGACTTCTTGTCAGGAGCTGAACTTGATCCTGGTGGTTTGTTTCTATTGAGCAGCTCTGGAGAGAGGGATTTGACCTTGGGGCAGGAGCTTTCTTAATATTTGATTCGTGGGAGTGAAAGGACGGAAAAATCATATTCGACGATTAGGTCTCGGGATGTCTAAAGTATCAGTCGTCATAGAGAGGCGTTCGTTGTTGAAACTCAAATAAGTGAGAATGTCTTTCTCATGTTTCCCGTGCAGGAAGTGCTCTTGTTTTGCTTAGACAGATGTCAGGTTTGCTGAAGCTGGCCGTACAGATGGACTAAGCTGAGATGGTTAATCATAATGCTCTGGGCAGAGTAGACCACAATACCACGGGCTAGAAGAGGTCACGTTACTGAGGGGTTGGGTAACCCCAGAAGGATAATCCCTGGACCTGGTAAACCGGTCTTTAGAAATTCCCTGTCTATACCTGGAAACCTCAGGCCTTCTCGCATTGTCTGTTGATTGGATGTGCATGTGCTTTGCTCCACTCCCTTGGGATTAGCCTTCAACTGTAGGCTGGACCGTTTCTCCTCCCGTATGCCGTCCTCGTGTCCTTCCTTCTGCATGGACAGCACACTGGTTCAAAATAAGCCACTTAAAGGGATAGTTCACCCCAAAATTCTGACATCATACTCACTCTCATGTTTGTTCCAAACTTGTATGACTTTTTCAACCCAGGTTCAATGGAAGAATGTGCCTGTGGCGATGTTTCGTGACGCTTTCAAAGTGAAATGTCCAGTGAGTGGCGCTAAAAGCATGTTCACTTTCAGTCAACGTAAATCTGGTGATGTTTTGTGAATAGTGCTAAAATGCATTTGAAAATAATGTACTAAGTAAATTAAGCCCTACCCTAAACCTAAACAATACTGTTAACAAAAGCAAGCGTGAGATAATAACACATTTGATTAAACAACCATGTCATTTCAGCTTGCCATTATACATTTTTGAGCTCTTTTATCATACTCGTGTTTCATGAGACTCGTACCAGATGTAATGCTGTATTGGTGTAATGCTGTACCGGGTGCGCTACCAAGCAAGTTTACTATCTCAAAAAAGACATACATGGAGCTGGTTTTGTGATGCAAACGTCACAATGTATTCGTCTGTCTCCATAATTATAATTTGTATGGAAAAGAATAAAAGACATTGGGGTTTTATTGTCACTATAGTGTTTCTATGGAAGTTTATTTTCATGAAATGAAAAAATAAAAAAGGTAATTGCGGTATCTTTTTAATCTCACAATTCTGACTTTTTTCTCGCAGTTTTGAATTGCAAGATGATAACTTGCATTTGCAAATTTTAAACTTCTTGTTGGGCAATTCTGAGATGAAAAGTCCAAATTGTAAGACTTAAACTTAGCACTGTGAGAAAAAACACCAGAAAGTTGCAATTAACTTTTTTTGCAGTAATACTGTACCAGGTGCACTAACAAGCAAGTTTACTATGTCAGAAAAGCCATGCATATGGAGTTGGTTATGTGATGCAAACGTCACTTTGTATTCATTTTCAAATCATGCACTACCTTAAAGCATTTAGAAGTGATAACAGTAATTTCAAGGACCAATGGAATCTGAAAAATGGAAAATATTTATTAATCATTTATCTGTTCCCATAATCACAGCCTGTGTGAAAATGAATTTATAACCTGGTATTGCACAATTCGGAGAAAAATTGTCAGAATTGTGAGATGAAAAGTTGCAATTACCTTTTTTTACATTAATGCTGTACCGGGTCCACTCCCGAGCAAGTTTACCATATCAAAAAACCCATGTGTATGGAGCTGGTTATGTGATGCAAATGTCACATTTTATTCGTTTTTAAATCATGCATTACAATAAAGCATTTTGAAGTGATAACATAATATTGTGCAAGTGACCACATGAAAAATCTTTATTAATAAATGATCTGTTCCCATAATCATAGTATGTGTGAAAAGGAATTTATGACTTGTTATTGCAAGTCATCAGTTTTCTCTCCCCATAATCATAGCCTGTGTGAAAGGGAATTTATAACTTGTTACTGCACAATTCTGAGATGAAAAGTCTAAATTGTGAGACATAAACTGAGAACTGTGAGAAAAAATATCAAAATTGTGGAAAACTTTTTTTACAGTTATGCTGTACAGGGTGCACTACTGAGCAAGTTTACTGTCAGAAAAGCCATGCATATGGAGCTGGTTATGTGATGCAAACGTCACATTTTATTTGTTTTTAAAGCATTTTGAAGTAATAACATAGTATTGTGCAAGGAACCATATCAAAAATCTTTATTAATAAATAATCTGTCCCCATAATCATAGTATGTGTGAAAAGGACTTTGTTTTTACAAAATAACTTGTTATTGCATAATTCTGAGTAGAACAGTCCAAATTGTGAGACAAAAACATAGAATTGCAAGAAAAATGTCAGAATTGTGAGCTGGGTATGTGATGTAAATGTCATGTTGTATTCGTTTTCTAATCATGCACAAAGGAAAAACACTGCAAAGTGAAAACATAGTGAACAGAAAACATAAGGAACAATGAAATCTGAAAAATCTTTAATAATCAATTGTCTGTCTCCATAATCATAATCTGTGTGAAAATAAATAAGTCATTTGTGTTTTATTGCCACTATAGTGTTTCAGTCAAAGTCTATTTTCACGGAATGAAAAAATAAAAAGGCGACATCTTTTTAATCTTACAATACAGAATTGCAAGAATAAACATCAGAATTGTGAGATGAAAAGTTGCAATCATCTGTATGCTGTACCGGGTACACTGCCAAGCAAGTTTTTACTTTAAATTTTTAGCAAATTTATAACTTACTACTGCACTATCCTGAGTAGAAAAGTCCAAATTGTGAGACATGAACTTAGAATTGTGAGAAGAAAAGTTGCAATTACCTTTTTTATTTATTTTGTTTATTTTTATTCTTTTGCGGAAACATGCAATTATCACAATTCTGATTTTTTTTCTGAGTTGTTATAAACTTTGTTACAAACTTTTCTATCTTATAACAATTCTGAGTTGAATTGTAAGATAAAAGCTAAGAATTGAAATCCCCGCTGAAAAAAAAAAAAGATGAACAGTCATACAGGTTTGGAACAAGATAAAGGTCAAATATTCTATATATGTGACCCTGGACCACAAAACCAGTCTTAAGTCGCTGGGGTATATTTGTAGTAATAGCCAAAAATATGTTGTATGGGTCAAAATTCTAGATTTTTCTTTTATGCCAAAAATCATTAGGATATTAAGTAAAGATCATGTTCCATGAAGATTTTTTGTAAAATTCCTACTATAAATATATCAAAATGTAATTTTTGATTAGTAATATGCATTGTTAAGAACTTAATTTGGAGAAGTTTAAAGGTGATTTTCTCAGTATTTTGATTTTTTTGCACCCTCAGATTCCAGATTTTCAAATAGATGTATCTCGGCCAAATATTGTCTATCCTAACAAACCATATATCAATAGAAAGCTTATTTATTGAGCTTTCATTTGTTGTAAAATTTAACCTTATAACTGGTTTTGTGGTCCGGGGTCACATATTCAGTGTTGGGTGAAGTTTCTCTTCAATTGTAAGAGAAAAAAAAACGTTGACGTATAACTTATTTATATCAGCTTGTTTGTCACAATGGTTAAAATGAATTATAAATGAATATTTTCATCTGGGTCGTATGACATACAGTATATAGCTAGCAGTTCTCACAGCGTGCGGTGGAGTTGTGTTTCAATGTAAACCGTAAACTCTAAAAGGCCACCTCTCGCCTCAGTACGTACCACAACATTCCTGCAGCCCTGTTTTCGGTGACCTCAGCTGAACTGTGCCCATCTCCTCCAGCAGCCGCACCAAAGCGTCCCAGACGCATCTCCTAGACACCCCCGGCCTCTGCAACGCCCCACCGCAGCTCTTAGCTGATCTGAGCTCATTTCTGAGCACTTTGCTTTTTTTGTGGTCCATGGTGACATTTACAGTGGAAAAAGCCCAAACCCCCCTCCCTGGTGTTGTCTCGTCCTCTGGAATGTGTCTTTTGCTCCGCTTGAGTGTCAGAAAACAGCTCAATGGTGCTTCTGCACTCGCTCCACTTCAGTTTTCCTGCCGTCCAGATGTGAATGTTTAGCGAGTTAAATAAAATTCAGTCTCACTGTCAATCTCGTTCTGCTTCTTTCTCATTTATTTTCTTTTTCGTTATTTCTCTTAATGTTGGTCAGTCTATGCTGCTTTCTAATTGAATGAAATTTGTAATTTGTTTGGTTTTGAAACTATATATACATATACTATATACATATATATGCTAATGTGGAATATAGATTCATATTAATTAACTTTTGCGGTGACATTCTGTCTGATTTATCTAATTGACCACTTAGCAGTCCAATGCAAACTATAAATTACACCTGGTTCTCTCTTTTTATTATCAAATCTCGGAAACTGCGGTCACACACATAGACAGCCATTTAACAGTTGGTCAAGTCATTCGTGCAGAGATTCCAGCGCCTTTCCTCGCATTTCTATCTGGCAGCAATTACTCTGGTGATGAATTCAGAGCCCAAGCCAAAAACCAGACACACACACATTTGCAATTCCCACAAAAAGCAAGAGAGGCTACTTTTCAATGAGTTCTCAATGCCGGAAAGATTTCCTTCTGTTTGTGTTACTCTTTTGCCTACTTCTGCAGGTGCCCGTTGGCTTTTCATCACTCGAATGAATGAAATGAAAATATGCATTCAAGGAACTTGATATGACCGTTAAAACAGCTTTCATTGCAATAATACAATATATTCAGGTTTATTGTTTCATATTAGATCATTTATTTGACTTTACAGGTTACATGTTGGACTAATTCTTCTCAGCAAGTCTGCGTTTACTGGATACAGCAATAATGTGGAATATTATTGGATGGAACGGATTTCTAATTGAATATATTTTGAAATGTAATTTATTTCTGTGATGCAGAGCTGAATTTTCAGCATCATTACTCCAGTCTTCAGTGTCACAGGATCCTTCAGAAATCATTCTAATATGTGACCCTGGACCACAAAACCAGTCATAAGGGTCAATTTTATTGAATAAGTAAGCTTTCCGTTGATGTATGGTTTGTTAGGTTAGTTATGATAGTTAGAACTATTTGAAAATCTGTAAAGTGAGGGTGCAAAAAATCTAAATGGTGAGAAAATCACTTTTAAAGTTGTCCAAATTAAGCTCTTAGCAATGCATATTACTAATCAACAATTAAGTTTTGATATTTCTAAGGTAGGAAATTTACTAAATATCTTCATGGAACTATATCTTTACTTATTATCCTAATGATTTTTGTCATAAATAAAAATTGATCATTTTTTTTATTTTTCAAAACCCATGCTACCTATGGTTTTTGTGTTTCAGGGTCACATATGATGATTTGCTGCTCAAGAAACATTCCTGATTATTTTGATCATTTAAAACACTTGTGCTGCTTAATATGTTGTGGAAACACAACTCTTCAATGAATAGAAAGCAGCATTTACTTGAAATAGAAATCGTTTTAGTAACATAAATGTCTTAAGTGTCACTTTAATATGTCAACAATTTAATATTTCATCGCTGAATAAAAGTATTAATTTCTTAAAAGAAAAGGTAGTGTATTTTGTTTCCACAAAACATGAACCAGCACAACACATTGTGTTTTATTACTTTTAAGCATCATTTAGAATTTAGAAAATTATCAAACTCAATGCATTTCAGAAACGTATGAAAGTAACAACATCCCTACAGACAGACTAAGGACTTCCCAGCGTCATATCTGACTGATAGGTCTTGAATTTGATATGTAGGTCTGCAAGAGCAAAATGACAACAAAAACTGAAATTTACGTTTTTTCAATAATGAGCATAATTGGATTAGACAGTCTTTACCTTGTCAACAGTACAATTAAAATTTGCTGTTATTTTGTGCATTCTGCGCATCTCTATTAGCTTCTGTTCATTTCACGAAGGTATTAGACATGTTTCATAATTACACTTCAGATTCTTCTCTGTCATCATCTCACTGTCATTTTGAACCGTTTAATCCGTTTTAGTCACTTTCTGTCTCTTGCGTACCCGTCAGTGCTGAGTGATGCTTGTACGAGGAGTGGCAGCAGACAGTTCTTTGATGATTCCAGCTAATTATCTCTGGGAGTGCTGGCAGCTAAAACTGCTTGTTTTGCACAACTCTGAAACATGATTTCTAAATCGGTAATCTTCGAGATCTCCCTGTGAATGGGCATATATGTATGCAAACCCCATGCAAAAGGCCCTGCCAACTTACGAACGAACGAACGCCCGCACTCGGCATCAATGACCTTTAGGATGAATCGGCGAGCTGCCGTGGATTTTAAAACTTTTAAAACTCCCGGGTCTTCCAGTAGCCTGGAGCAAAGATTAACAGTCTTTATCCTACAAAGCACACCTACCTACCTCTTCCTCTGACCCAGAATCCCCCCTGGCCAAAACATGAGTGGAAAAAGACAAATCCTGTTGTAAACACTGCTGTTTGCAAGACCCAAGCACGTACACTACCTGTCAACAGTTTGAAATAATTATGATTGTTTAATGAAAGGAACCTTTTCTGCTCACCAAAGCTGTATTTATTTGTTCAAAAATACAGTAAAATCAGTTATATTGTGAAGTATTATTACAATTTAAAGGAACTGATTTCTATTTGAATATATGTTCAATGAAATCATTCTACACTCTTAAAAATAAAGGTGCTTCACGATGCCATAAAATAATTTTTTTTGTCTGAATGGGTTCATAAAGAACCCTTAACATCTGAAGAACCTTTTTGTTTCACAAAAGGTTCTTTGTGGTGAAAGAAGGTTCTTCAGATTATAAAAAGGTAAGAAAGAGATGGTTCTTTAAAGAACCTTTGACTGAATGGTTCTTTGTGGAACCAAATATGGTTCTTCTATGGCATCGCTGTGAAGAACCTTTTAAAGCACCTTTATTTTTAAGAGTATAATATGCTGATAACTGTAACTTGAACATTTAGTACATCCTTGCTGAATAAAAGTAGTAATTTCTTTTTTATATACAAAAAAGAAAGAAATAAAATCTTTCCCCCAACTTTTGAAAGCTAGTGTATCATGGTTTCCACAAGCATCATATTAAGCAGCAAAATCTGATCTTTGATGAAATATTAAGCTGCAAGATCATTGATAATTGAGCCGCAAATTAGCATATCAGAATGATTCTGAAGGATTATGCGATACTGAAGACTGGAGTAATGATGCTGAAAATTCAGCTTTGAATCACAGGAATAAATTACATTTCAAAATATATTTTAATAGAATACAGTTTGTTTAAATTGTAAAAATATTTTACTGTATTTTTGATGGGTTTAGTGTGCATAAGAGACTGCTTTAAAAACATTTTTTTAAATAATTTTAACCAAATGTGTAACCAGTAGTGTAGATGGCCACTGGCAATTTTCTCAGGCTGAGAAATAGATACCAATATGAACGTTTTTCTAAATAATTTCTAAAAAATATAAAAAAAATTTCCAAAGCAATCTATAGCTAGTGAAAGCCTCCCGTTGAAGTGACGTAACACATATGTGAGAAGCGGCATACAGATGGAGCCAGAGGGATAACGCACAACTGATTTGAATAAAAAGGAATGCTGTCATTCCACATCACTGGACAATGATGGACTTAACAGGACTTTAGCCCGGTCCGAGATTCACACGCACATTTGCACACTTACCTAGGAAGGTGTTGAATCTTTTTCCTCGTCACGCACACGCACTTTCACAAAGACGTAAGTGTGCAGGGCAGCAGACGCCAGCCAGTCTGGGCCACGTTCTGGTGTATTGTTATTAACGTTCAGTCTCGTGTGTATTAAGGCACGGTGAGGACACATCCCTGCACTATGACTCCAGGGCTCCGCTTTGTTCTTCTCCGTAACACAGGCATAATTACAGCCTTAAAGAGCGTCTACCTTTCCTTCTCACCCTCTCCACTCTATCCCACACCCCACACCATAACAACAGGTATTCACAGGGATCTGCTCTGGCTACAACTTTGCTCTCAAGTTCACTTCGCTGCATTGTACTCATGCATGTTATTTGTGAAATACAGTCAGCTCACCAAAACCGCTCTTGCTATATATACAGTGCCATTGCATTAGCTTACTAAATATCAAAAGCAAATATGTGATCCTGGACCACAAAACCAGTCTTAAGTCGCATGGGTTTATTTGTAGCAATAGCCAGAGATACATTGTAGGAGTCAAAATTATCAATTTATCTCTAATGCTGAAAATCATTAGGATATTAAGTAAAGATCATGTTCCATGAAGATATTTTGTAAATGTCCTACTGTAAATCTATTAAAACTTAATTTTTGATTAGCAATGTGCATTACAAAGAACTTCATTTGCGATTTTCTCAATATTTAGATTTTTTTTGCACTCTCAGATTCAATGTTATGTATTTGTATCTTGGCTAAATATTGTCCTATCTTACATCAATGGAAAGCTTATTTATTCAGCTTTTAAATAACGTATAAATATCATTTTCTAAAAATTGACACTTATAACTGGTTTTGTGGTCCATTTGTTTTTCCAGTATTTAAATGATAAATGAACAAACATACTGTTTGAATGAATTAAGTTTGATATATTTTGATATTTTTGTTGCCTAATGCATACCAGGTTTATTCATTTTAACTTATAGATATAAATATATACAGTTCTGTTCAAAAGTTTTAAATAATTCAGATTTTGAATGTTTTATGCTCATCAAGGCTGCATTTATTTAATCAGAAATACAGTATTTCTATTGCATATATGCAATCTAACATTTTATTTGCTTTGTAATTGGGAAGATGAATTGTCAGCATTTTTATTAGGCAGTCAATTCAATGCATCGTTGCTGAAAAAAAGCATTTTTTTTTATTTATTTTACCCCAAAGTTCTGAATAGTGAATAATTTTAAACATTGATAAGTATTTTTGATCAGCATATGTGACCCTGGACAACAAAACCAGTTAGATTTAAATTTATACATTACCTGGAAGCTACTAAATAAGCTTTCCATTGTTGTATGGTTTGTTAGGATATGACTATATATGGCTGAGATACAACTATTTAAAAATCTGGAATCTGAGAGTGCAAAAAAAATTAAATATTGAGAAAATCGCCTTTAAAGTTGTCTAAATTAAGTTCTTATCTATGCATATTAATAATCAAAAATTAAGTTTTGATATATTTATGGTAGAAATTTTACAAAATATCTTCATGTCTTAATACTTAATATCCTAATGATTTTTGGCATAAAAGAAAAATCGATAATTTTTGATTCATACAATGTATTTTTGGCTATTGCTACAAATATACCTGTGCTACTTAAGACTGGTTTTGTGGTGCAGGGTCACATATTACAATGGTTTCTGAAGGATCATGTGACACTGAAGACTGCTGAAAATTCAGCTTAGCATCACAGGGAAAATTTACATTTTTAAATAGATTTGAATCAAAAACAGTTATTTTACATTTTAATAATTTTAGTTAAAAAAAAACTCTTAAATTAGTAAAAATCTTAATTATTCCAAACTTTTGACCAGTAACTTGTAAGAATTTGACTTGCAACAGAACTGTTGAAACTCTCTTCTCAGTGTAATTGTCATGTTGCATCCTCACTGTAATTTGAGAGAATGTGGTTTAGCCATGACAATAATTTGTGGGTATGTTTTGGTCCACTGGGCTTGGAGACCATGAGCTGCCATAGCTTGGGTCTCAGCCCATTGTGGTCCCCCTCCGGCCCCCGGATGCAATGAGAAACACGACCAAAATGAACAAGTGGCACACCAGCACTTCAGCAACATATGGAAGTTGCTTTGCTTTAATGATCATACTCTGAGACAGATGAACAGGGAGGCATCGCGGCAGTCGCGATTTTCATTTTCAGGGTGTGATTAAAAATCACATGTATTGCAGGTTTTTCTAGAAGGTTGTGAGGAGCTGAGCCATACAGTAATTACGTCAAAACTGGCAGGTTTACAGGGCAACAGCAAAGCGGAAAGATTACAGAATGATTTTGCTCATTTCATCTCTTTTTTGCTTAGTCTGCCTCTATTGCATGCATTTAATAAGTTTCAGATCCATAGTTGTGACTGGTTTCAGATGCAAATATTACCTTAAAGAGTCTTTTTTAACTTATTTAACCTATACAATTTATTTTTGTTGGTATACATTATTGTATTTAGATCATTTTTTAAATAATTTTTCACTTGCATGAAACTAAACTTAAATGTTTCCTTTTTTCAGTGTAGAGATAAATGCACAATTCGCTGCACAAATGTACTTTCTGTCATTGCTCAAATATCTATTTTTCATATGAAATTTCCTTATTTAGATACAAAATATTAAAGTAAATCTACTTGTAATTGTGTACACTTTGTGCTAAAATTTGTTGTAGGTAATCCAAGTTTCTTTGAAGAAAATCCGTTTTAATTTTTATTTCAAAATGGCATTGGAAACGTTTTAATTCAGTTGAGGAAACACAATGTGCAACTCTAAAAAAAACTGTTTATGTGTGTGGGTCCATAGGTGTAACAATCCTGATGATATTTGATATTTCTATTTTTTGTTGTGTGGATGTTTGGCTGCATATCAAATTAAACAAAAGAAGCAGCAGTTGTCATTTAACACCCGATAGCTAGTCACAAATACAGGCATAAGATTTTACTGTCTTTTTAAATAAAGTTCTTACACTTACAGACACCTAAAACATTTACTGACACCTCATGTGGTCATGTAAGGTAATTATTTCACCTCATTTGTCATGTATACCTGGTTAAGCCGACTATTACTAGGGTATTTACGCCGTCTACACTTTCCGTGTTCCGCTAGGCCTGAATTCAAACGTAAATGTGAAAGTAATAACGCCACTGATGATATCATATAAAATGTCGCTCATAAAGAGCTTAGAATAATACTGGCAGATTGTACGAATTCTTCAGTGTTGTCAGAGTCTGCTGTCGTGTGCTCAAAGGCTTGTCAAACTCTGAGAGTATGAGCAGGATTACAAAGCGCTTTCATCCTCCCGCCGAAAACACCAGTTCCACTTTTACTGATTGTTCCGAGAAAACGCCAAATCACAAATTACGCGCGTCGCGCTAAAAAAAGCACTGAGGGGATTCCTTAAAACTATTCGTTACATTATTTTAATAAGAGTTCTTATCCACTTTACAAATATGCATATCTCAATTGAATTGTATTTACTAGACTATTCCCCTTTCCCATATTACATAATAGTCTGATCCTGAAAGTGGATTTCTTAAAGACTAACATACATTTTATACACTAATTATAGCCAGTTTACCTGAGGCTATCTGCTCGGGGTTATCAAAGATCTAAATATTTCCATGATGACGTGTGATAGCAAGAGAAACCAAGGCGGGTTGTCACATCTATATCTGTGTTTAACTTTTAATAGCTCTTAAATAACACACGAACCCATAAAAACGGGTTAATTTAGGATTTCTGCTTTAGAAGGCTGAGTGCGAGAGGTCACGGGTTCGCTTCTTAGTTAAACACTTTTTTCTAATAAACTTTTAATAAACTTGTAGGCCTAATATTTACAACCGTTTGTCAGTTCATTTATAGCAGCAAAATATCAGCGTTTGCATGGTTTCCTTTGGTGATTTCACGGTCAGATAAGCATAAACAGCTGCTGTATGGTGGTGTTTCTGCTTCCTTTGATTTAAAAAATGATCGGAATAAAAACTCGTTCTAGTATTAAATTATTATTATTTTTACAATAGGCCTACCTTTAAAATCTTTAACAACTTTTTTCCTAATTTGTGTATTGTTTCAAATTTGTTTAATTTACTTATTTAACCCAACTTCTAAATTCTTACGTAGATATTTTAAAATGTTTCCTGAAAAGCACGCACACTTCCAGCTCATTCGATATTTATGCGTAGATCTAAATACAATTCGTATTTTAATGTAAATAATCGATGCATCCAATGCTTTCATTACCCGCATAAACATTTTAAAGCACAATTCGGAGTTTCTCCCATTTTTAGCGGGTCCACTTGCTAAAAGCAGCAGGAATGTGTGTACTGGAACAAACAGAAAACTGGACTGGAGGAGTGGAATGGATTAACAAACAAACTTCCCATCATTTTAGTTTTCTGAATGGAAGGAACTCCGTTCCGGCCAAATGTGACACCGGGCGCAATTCACTCGATTTGTGAAAAGTTTTGGAAGCAATCACTGCATACAACTACAGTCACTATGCTAAACTCATTTCAATAAACGTGGAGATCACATAATGACATTTTAATATGCTGAAGCCCCCCTAATTATACACTCATTATACAAACATATTGACATGCATTGGTCTTTCTTCAGAAGTTGGAAGTTTCTTCGTTTTTTAAGTTTATGGTCGTAGCGCATTGTTTGTATTTGTAAAAAACAATCATTTATAATAATTCATTGTAATATAATATAATGTATACAACTGTATAATAATTAACACATAAATTGTGACATCATGCTTTGCTGTGCCATCATGCTCTCATTTTGTCACAAATGTCCAAAACTGCTTGCAAATTCTAATAATAGTAAAAATGTCCTTTAACGTTTTAAAAATATTGTTTGAAGTAAAGAGAGTAATAACTAGTCTCCACTATATACACGTCATTGACTGTAAAGTTGTATTGCATAAAAAAAATTGCCAATAATTACTGTATCCTAAATATTTCACAGCTCTCTTTGCCTGGTTTGTTTCAAATAATTTATGTAAAAGCCGTGTTTAATTAGAAGATCATTATTGTGTGACATGATCGATATCAGGGCTCAGCATAATTCGATAGCAAATGCTCATCAACTTCATTTAGCTCTCCGCGGTGTCGCGTGACACACCAATCAGCGCGCGCTCTCGCGGAGCGCGAGTCAGTCGGAAACACACAGGACCGCGATCCCGAGGTGACTCAGATATTGCGCGGTTTTGTCATGATTTAAGAAAGATAAAGTCGTATTCGCGTATGAGACTCACTGCAGTGGCTTTGGGAAATACGTTTTCGTTTAGAAATTCGTGGTTGCTTGTTTTGTCCCGGATTATTTTGGGATGGATCCGGTTGAAGGTATTTTTCGTGCACAGTGAACGTTCAATGCAGCACTCCGACCATCATCGGGCTTTATGGACTTGACTGTTAATGATGTCTATGAGTTTCATGTCTGATACGCTGAATAGTTCAGATCCTTCCAAATCAGCCTTTTTAGAGTTCGGCCACGGACTGGCAAGCAACCAGCACCATTTATCCGGATTCGCACACAATATTTACCCAGTACATGGATTGCACTCAGGCGGACACCTCCAGCACGATGCTCCCTACCCTTCCACCGCGTCCCATTACAGCCGGCCGCTGGGATACGCCTACCCCGGGTCGGTGAGCGCTTCTGCTTCGGGTGCTTACATGCCTTACCAGCCAAACAACCACAGCAGTACTTTGGCGCACACGAGGGCTGAGGAAACGAGTGAGTATCCTCATGAAATGCCAAAATGTGAGGTTTTGACGCCGCGTCTTCCTAAAAGATTTGCCATGTGTAATCAAGGTAGCTAAAGCATTTATGCACTGAAAACAAAATGTTAATTTTGTGCATGCTTGCTCCATTATTTGATTAATTTGTCTGTCATGGTTTATGCCTAATACATATTTATTGCATTTGTAGCAGTAGCTAATTTAATGCACGCTGCATTTTAAATAAATTCCAGATTTAGCAAAAGAAAAAAACACACATGGTCTAATTAATTTTAAAGACCGAGGGCTTCAGCGAAGTCGGAGTAAATCAGTTGCAAATGGTAAACACAAAAGTCTGCGTGTTGCAAGGTCCTGACCTTTTATTTGAACAACTTTCTCTCTTCTAAACAAGTTTTTCTTTCTTAAGCTTATTGGGGGACTTGTTTTTTTTAAAACTTAGTTAACATTGTTTCTACTGGTAAAAACGAATTCTTAAACGTAAACGCACTAATCAAGAATGTCATTAATATCGAGATAAACACTGGCTACATTAACACTGTAGCAATTCATCGACATTAGAGCTATACACATAGAATCTCTAAAGGCTAAACGTATAGTAAATACATATATCTGTTACGTAGCCTATTTATGCATGTAAATATATAAAGCAACTAAATTTGATAGCTGCATATAATATTTAGTTGCATCGTGCACCGAAGGTCGAGCGCTGTCGAAATCCATGTCAGTTTTGCAATAGCAAAGAAGCATTTCAAACATTTTGTTTTCGATAGTAATGTTAATGATGTAATTAGAATTCTTTCAGCGATGCCGTTGTTATTATTGCAGAACTTGCTCGTAGGTCAAGTTTAGGCTCGGTAGGCCTGTAAACTTGACTTTAAAGCGACGTTAATTATGGTTTACTGATCTTAAAAATGATGACCCATTAATGTTCCCCCTTAAAACACCTGATAAATCTCCTGTTTGGATATTGTAAATCAAACAGACAGTTACAACTCTTTAGTGTGTCATAATTTACGATTTTTCTCACACAGGGTTAGTAACGTGCTTGTTTGAAGGCATAAGCGTTTACTGTGTCATAATGCTGTCGTTTTGTTTCGTCTGCATGCCTGAAGACCACGAAAAGCCAGCGGTCATTGAGAATGGTGAGATTCGCCTTAATGGCAAGGGGAAGAAGATCCGCAAACCGCGAACCATTTACTCCAGTGTTCAGCTGCAGGCGCTGCACCAGCGCTTCCAGCAGACCCAGTACCTCGCGCTGCCCGAGCGCGCCGATCTAGCCGCGAAACTGGGACTAACGCAAACACAGGTAAATGCCCAGCATCTTCACTTGTTTGGGACCATACAACTGCAGCATGTTCGTCCTGATCGCTATGAGGCCTAGTCCTTAGATAATAAGGCAGGGCGAATTGCAAATTTTATGTTGAGGAGAGCAGATGTGGAGCAAGATTACGGGTTACAGTATATTAGGTTAGGCCTATATACAGTATGATCTGTTGAAGAACCTCGTTAGGGTGACGTCCCAGCTGACAGTGAACGTTCTTAGAACTTCGTTAACGTTCTGGAAATGTTCCCTCAAAGTTATAAACAAATGTAACAATAGAATAGGACGTTCGTTCAACATTATCTTTAACAATCTTCTTAGAACTTTAGCACAAAAGCGTTATCTCTACATCATTCATGGAATGTTTTTTGATTAAATGCATTGGTTGAACTGAACATTCTTCTAGCGTTTTTTACATTTAAATTGTTCGGAGAGCATGCAAAATGACTGGAACTGGAATATTCACTTAATGTTGAGGTTTTTAGAACATTTTAAAAATTGGACGTTTTGAAACAGAAACTTAATCTTAGCAAAATCCTATTTTGTTAGCTGGGTGGGTGCCGTTCATGGACCGCAGAAAAACATAATTTTTTGACATAAATATTTGACACTTGAGCCTTACTGAACATATACAGTTTAAAGTATTATTATTATTTTAAAGCAAATATTGCTTTAAAGTTTTTAAAATGTAAAAGCAAGCTTTAAAATGCTTTAAAATGTAAAAGCAAGTGACATTTATTATATATATATATACACACACTCACAGTAAAGCCAAAAATTATTCAGACACCAGGTGTAATTTTTGATATTTTTACTACTGGGTGCAGGACACTATAGTTCATTTATGAAAGTGAGGATAGCAAAACAAACTGTGACATATTAAACTCAAATATTCTTCAAAGAGTGGGCTGCTAGTAAAATTAATACAAATTGAGGAGCAAAAATTATTCAGACACTTTGGCCTGACCATGTTTTTTCTTTAATTGCTAATGCCACCTTTTTACACTACAGACTGAACAAAATGAAGCATTGCTTAATATTGTCATACTAACAGTTGTCTGAATTTTTGGTAGATTACATATACACATTACATACCTTTCTATCAAAGTTATCTGACATTATCAAAATGAATTTGTTCTGAAACAGTTTAACTCTGAGCTCTTGTCATATTTTAGTACCATTTTATAAACTATACTGAATAAACAGTGATAATGTCAGAAATGTTGAAGGTGTCTGAATAAATTTTGGTTTGACTATATATGTAGCACTGCACTCTTACAAATAAAGGTTCTGTTTTGGCATCAATGGTTCTATGAAGAACCTTGAACATCCATGGAACCTCTAAAATGCAGAAAAACGTTCTTTAGATTTTTCAAATGGTTACAACTATTCATTGAAAGGTTCCAAAAAATGGTTATTCCATGGCATCACTGCAAAAACCCTTTTGGAACCTTTATTTTTAAAAGTGTAACACCCTTATCAATAATTCGAAATTACTTGGTCTTTAAAAGTGTTTGTACATAGTGGAATATGTTCAAGTAAGGAACAACGCTTGTGGTGAATCTGATAAGATGCCTGTGTCAACTTGAGAGGAACTGACTTCATCCATCCACAAAAAATCACCCAACAACATGATCCAAAGTCATTTAGAAAATGAAGTTACCTCTGTGATAAAGCTGTAGCGTAATGCGACAGCAAATGCCATTGGTTTGATATATTCTAATGCCATCTAATGCACGCATTTTTAAGTGCGGCTCAAATACCTGCAAATCTATCTGAAAGCAATTATGCCGAGGTGAGGCTTGAACTCAGTATCATGCTGGATGAACATTCAAGTGAGACCATGATGAGTCAGTCAATACTGGTTTCTGAGCATTTATGTGCTTTGTGTCATGTATACGCAAGTAGGCTGATTTGCTTGACTATTGTTAAAGCTAAGTGAGGATTTCGTTTAATCCGACCTTTACTTTCATTTTTTAGTTAGCACACTAGCTTTTGTGTTCTTAGTCTTTGCAGTATGAGAGAATCGTTTTTTCCAGCGCTTATCCCAAGAATGATTTATTCTTGATTGCTTAAGCCTTGTGCTTAATAATAGATATCCAACCTCTCACTCGTGATTGATTGAAGAAAATACAGCCATTTCTGGGCCAGCGAAGTGCTTGGTATCTTTTGTATACGTTCTCTTAGGGAAAGCTAATTGATCGAAAAGTCATATGCCCACGCTTGTTATATTGGTGTCACACCCATTAATGAGTTCCTGTTGGGTGGTGTTATGGACATTGATTTATTTTTACTAAAATCCCTTCTGTTGACACACACATGAACAGTAAAATATTAAAGCATGCATCAGAAATGTCTATGTGGGGAAATATGGAAAGCAAACGTAAGCCTGGGTGCAGCCATATTGCCCATGGCACACATAGTGTAAGCCTTTCTATTATTCTAACTCTCACATCTTTCCTCCATTTTCATTTATGTTATACACTTGCCGCCCTGCGTGCGACAGGTTGCACCTTATTTTTGGCCGTGGAGAATGAGTTCGGTCTGTCTTTTAGTTAAAAGGGGTTTCCTGTCATCGGTTGACGCACGCCTCTCACGTTCATCTCAGACGGTGGTTGAGCATTGGACAAAATGTATGCGATATTGGTGGCGACGATTTGAAATCCAGAGCCTAGCTGCCAGTTTCCATTTGATCCATAAACATGATTGAAGGCACATAAACAAGTGCCACACAGCACACGCTTCTGGCTTCTCCAAGTCCCTCCTCGCGCATATAACATAGGTCTGGAATCCATCACCTCACCATAAAAGCTGTTTGGCAAACCGATCTTTGGGAATAAAAGAGAAAATCCTTTTTACATGTGTTTATTAAATCTGTTGACAGCCAAACTAATAACATTGCGTAAAAAACCCATTGCATAGATTTTGATTGTCTGAGGTTATGGAAACTCCGTTAGGTGGGCTCTCTGACTCAAGTCTTTCACTGTGGCTGGTGTTTTTCGTGCAGGCGTTCGGCTGAATTCTTCCGATGGCACAATTTAGGGTCTCGCTCTCCAAGGTGTTTCTAAATTGAGTACACATTCTGGAAAAGGAACCATAAACGCCCACATCATTAAGGACAGTTCCTAGAAATTGTGTGCGAGAGCATTTGCAGGGAAATCAGTGTATTTAAAGCTATAAGTTATAGCTTCACCAACATAACCTTATTAACCATAATCTTTTCATATATTAAAATAAATCGACATGTTTTAAAACCTCAGGTGAAAGGGGTTAAAAATCCTAATTGACTGATGTTTTTTTTAAAGAAGTCTCTTCTGCTCATCAAGCCTGCATTTATTTGATACAAAGCACAGCAAAAACAGTAAAATTATGAAATATTTTTACTATTTAAAATAACGTGTTTTTTTATATATATATTTTAAAATGTCATTTAATTTCTGTGATCAAAGCTAAGAAATCATTTCAGAATCATTACTCTAGTCTTCAGTGTTACATGATCCTTCAAAAATCATTCTAATATGCTGATTTGCTGTTCACGTTGAGTACTTGAACAGGTTTTGTGAATGAGATTATAGAAATTAAAACTTTAATTTAGTAAGAATGCTTTAAATTGATCAAAAGTGATGATAAAGACATTTAGAACGTTACTAAAGATTTCTATTTCAGATAAATGCTGTTCTTCTGAACTTTGTACTTATCAAAAAAACCTGAAAAAAAAATTCTACTCAGCTGTTTTCAACAATAATAATAAATGTTTTTAAGTAGCAAATTAGAATATTAGAATGTTTTCTGATGGATCGTGTGACTGGAGTAATGATGCTAAAATTAAACTTTGAAATCACAGGAATTAATTACATTTTAAAATGTATTCAAATAGAAATCAGTTATTTTAAATAGTACAATAATTTTGAAATTGTACTGTTTTGCTGTACTTCGGATCAAATAAATGCAGGCTTGGTGAGCAGAAAAGACTTCTTTTAAAAAAAACATTAAAAATCTTACTGTTCAAATACTTTTGACTGGTATTGTACATTAAGAAAGTTGTTTTGTGTGCAAAATGTGCAAATGATTTAATTAAATCTGCATCTGAACAATTTTATTTCATTTTGTTGTCATATAAGGAGGTTAATATTTTTACTGAGGGGATTTGGATATTAATTTTTATACTTCTGTATATTAGAAAATACTGTTAACAGCAAGAAAACTGTCTTTTAGGAATAAATGTTATATACATCCAAAGAATGAACAAACCCTTCTAAATATAGATAGGAATAAAACTGTCATGTTTAGTGTATGTAAGTGCTGATAAAGTGAGTAAATGATGACAATTTTCATATTTGAGCAATGCAAAAAATAATAGTTCTGAAGTATAGTTCACTCAGAAATGAAAATTGTCATAATTTACTAACCCTCAAGTTGTTCCAAACCTGCATGAGTTTCTTTGAAAGACTGTTGGTAACCTGCAGTTGACAGGAGCCATTGACTTCTATTGTATTTTTTCCATACTGTGGAAGTCAATGGCTAATGTCAACTGTTTGGTTACCTGCATTCTTCAAAGTATCTTCTTTTGTAGGTTTGAGTGTGAACTGTCCCTTTAAAGATTGCAGGGTCACTCCATGCTAAATGCATTCCTGATTCTTTTATCAAAATCTGCCAAACGAACTCTCTGGAAGTCATTTCAGTTTAACTAAATTTAACCATATTTTTACGCTGTGATTGTTGTTGTCAGACACATGCTTCACTGCCTTCATAAAAATGGCAGTGCGGAACAATTGCTGAGTACGTGTGTAATGAAATGCAGCAGAGTCACTGAGTCCATCTCAACAAAGACTGTTCAAGCTGTCTGGCAAATTCTTCTAAGTGTCAATATCATCATAAAATAGACCTCTGATGTCCTGAAAGCTATTAGATTGCAAATGTGGCCTCCATTCTTGCTGCAAGTATTTTAATGTTCATTTTTTTCTGTTTTGTTTGCTGAAGGTGAAAATATGGTTTCAAAACAAGCGCTCCAAGTATAAGAAGATCATGAAGCATGGCTCCAGTGGACCCGAAGGGGAGCTGCTTCACACCACCTCCTCGTCCTCTCCATGCTCTCCGGGTCTGTCTCAGCTCTGGGAGGTCTCTATGGCCAACAAAGTGCCAGCCATGCATCCCAGCAGTTATATGAACAATTACGGGCACTGGTATCCCCCGCACCACCAGGACCCCGTGCCCAGACCTCAGATGATGTGATTGAAATCGGAAAACCAGAGCCAGAGAGACTCCATTCCGAGTTGACACCTGCCTAACCCGGGAAGGTGCTTTCCTTTATGGTGTTCATGTGTTTTATTGCTTAGTGTGTTTGAAAGGACTGTTTTACTCCCCCTGACTCCCATATTACACTTCAGTAGCTTTTCGACTTTTTCAGATCTTTTACAATGTGCTTGAAATAAAGGATTTATGAAAGGATGCGAGTGGTGCTATTGTGAATGATTTATAGAAATATTTCGAATGTTGGTATTTTAATTACAGTGTCTTAAAAATAAAGGATGGTTTCATGAAGAAGCTTGAAGTTCCATGGAACTTTTTAAATGCTGAAAAGATTTTTTAGATTTTTAAAATATCTTCAAAACGGATATTTTAAGAACTGTTTACTGTAAGGTTCTTTGGGGAACCAGCAATGATTCCTTATTTGACACCCTTTGGAACCTTTATTTTTAAAATGTAACGTAGTAACATGGTGTGTAGTTTATTCGAAACAATGTGAACGGCGTATAATGTCAGTCATGTTGGAACAGCAATTTTAATAACATTGTTACTATTAAACGCGAGTGAAACAGATTTATGAAGGTCTTTAAATTAGCTTTCTGGAATAAATTAAGCAAAAATAGCACAGAACTAATGAGATGGTTGAGATTAAATGACGCTGTCAAAATATGTAATTACTCCAATTACATCAATACATCTCTTATAAATTCACAGATGTTCACGCATTGTCCATGTTCCAGAGATTTAGCGGTTTTTCCCCCGTTGTCCAGGTGTGGGAAAACTAGAGATTCGGAATTATGAATTATTTATTATCAAGGCACATGAACTCTAAAACACATTAAAATAAAAGTTCTTTACTGGCATTTACGTTTCAATGAAGAACCTTGAACATCTATGGAACCTTTTAAATGCAGAAAAGGTTCTTTACACTGGAAAAAGGTTCTTTAGATTTTTTAAATGTTCTCCAAAATGTTTTTAGGAACGGTTCACTTAAAGGTTCTTTGGTGAACCAAAAATGTTTTTTCTATGCCATCACCCCAAAACACCCCTTTAGAACCTTTATTTTAAAGAGTGAATGTCTCTGACTAGGATTTTTTTTTTTATATTAAGAGAGTTTTGTTAAACATTATGTCACCTGAAGCACGTTATTTGTCGAGTTCTGTCCGTTTGTTGTTTTACTTTAAATATGAATGGAATTGTAACTTGTTTTAAATGATCTTATGGATTTGTGTAGAAATTTCTGATATTATCCCGAACAAAATAACAAAAAATCAATACGTTAAACGCTTCAACCATAAGCGAAAATACACACACATACACACAAATCTTTCAGGTCCAGAGGGTCCGATTTAAATGAATGTAATTGTGGAAATATTTGGAAATATTGCTAATGTAATTGTTCTGCTTATTTGCAGAAATAAATTGCGCGAACAGCTGGATAGATGAACTAACAGCTGAATTAGGAATTAACCACTAACAATTAGATGCTCGATTCAGCAGAAAGGTTGTGGTTTTAAGTCCGCTTTTTCTATTCAAATAGGCTACCTTAATCGGAAATACAGAAATACAATTTGATCAGTTCAATGATAAATTCGCGGCTAGTAATCAAATTTCAAGACGTTCTCTATCAAATCAGCAAACATCTGCTTTTCCACAACTTGTTGTGTGTTCTTCCTTTCTTTCTAAAGTAATGGTTAAATAATTCAAAGTTGATGTCGTGATGCCACCGTGATAAATCACCACAACATTCAATCAAATCCAAGAGCGAAATTACTTAACGAAGTCTACATTTCAGTCCTTAAACTAAATAAACATCGTGAACAAGAAGTTTGTGTTAATTACGCAAACCAGATTACGCTGATGTTCATTTAATGTGATTCAAAATAGTTTCTGTCGTGGTTATTTTTTACCAGGAAATAGGCTACATTTCGTATTTATGTATTTTGCGTCTAAATAGGTGGGAAAACGCGACGTTTTTGTTATACACTCTTAAAAGGTTTCAAAAAGAGGTTTTCACATAGAAGATCAATTTTTGGTTCCTCAAAGAGCATATCAGTCAAAAGTGTTGTAATACAAGTTTGTAGGCCTTTGCAAAGCAAAAACGCATTTGTACTTATTAAAGACCATGAACCGTCACAAAATAAAGGGTGCCGTTTTTGCCCTGACCCACTGTAATAAGATGCCACCTGGAGGAATGCAGGGTCCACTTGACCTGACTTTGACCCGGCTCACTCAACAGGGTCTTGTCTAAACAGCCTGTTTAAACAGGCATATTACAAAGCATCTCTGTCATTTCAAGCTCTTCAGATCCAACACAATTCAGCAGGCTGTGGCCTTTTTTTTAGTTTGGAATAAATCTGTTTTAATCAATCACAAACTGTAATAATGTAAACTAAATTGCTGAGTGGATTTTATTATACGCCTATTGTAAGATAAAATAATGCCTGCCACATGCAACTCGCATGCACAGAACAATAATGACAAAGTTCGTCCAAAACCTTTTACTGCATGAAACTCTAATATCATGTACAATAATACGCATTTATGAGCCTCCGCAACATCTGTGGGAGATTTACTCTCGCGATGACTCTACAGTCCCACAAGCAGTATTTTCTTACTTATTCCCACAGTCCTAGTCAGAATCACTAGCATAAAGCGTCGCTTACCTGCTCTCCCTCGATAGGTGACAACCACGCTTAAAAATCCACCAGATCTCTGTGCACTTAAAGTATGGAATGATTTTAACACGCACCTCTTTATATACTCCCATTCCAGAGTTTGATTTGTGGAGTTTATGTTGCTCGGTTTAGATGACAGTCATGGGAAGAGAAGACAAGTGTTTTTGAATGAAGTAGCGAGCCCTCACAAGGGAAATTATGGGCAATTTTACATCTCGAGATTAGAATAATGGGTGCTCGAGTCGGACAAGCAGAGAAAAGGGGCTTTCAAACAGGGCAATTACGTGGGAAGCTGATTTGGGAGCGCACTAAAGGGTGATGGGACAGACTGATAGTGGTTTAAAGAGATTTCCAGCACTTTGAGGTGCTGGTGCCTGGTGAGCTTTAATTGCAGCGCATCAGCGTTTGCGGAGAACAAACTTCGCCAAACAGATTTAGAGGCCTGGAGGAGAGTTGAAGGACGAGGACGAAACCAGTTCTCAAAATCTTCCTCAGTTTGTGGGGTGAAAGAGAGTTCAGTGGTTCACAGCTGTCAAGAAAACCTCTCTCATTTGATCTTATTTACATTTGGAGCAGAACGATGCTGCTGAGTGAAGCCTGCGGACTTGGGCTTTGAGCGGGTGTCAGGCAGCTGCCCCCTGTCTTTACATGGCAACACATGCATGTCCCAACCGCAGTTGACCTCCTGTTCAACCACCCCAGAGGCCTCCGGTGCCATTTTTTGGATACGGTTTCTCGTCAAACACGTAAAGATTGGCCCTGCCTATCTTTATTTAGTTGTTGCGGTGCACTGAATCGTAGTATCGTGTTCAAGTTCAACAGTTCAGGCACGGACGGAGCACACGGGGCCGAGGTGACCATGTCAGCCCACACACCCAGCTTGGCTACGGGTTTCTCTGAGTGAGCGATGCGTCCCAAGACGACGCCACCTAGATCATAGCCCATAATTGAGGGCCACACACCACGAACAAGCCCAACGGAAAGCAGATACGTTACATATGGCCCAAGTACAACTGCAAATATTGTATCAAACAGATAGCAGCCGTTCCTTTATGGACCCTATGGCAGAACTACCTCAGATGAAAGTGGTAAACACATTAGAGGGGATAAAATGTCTTAGGGTTTGAGCTATGGCCATTGTACACAGATGACGGGATTATCATGTTTTAAGGAGAACTAAGTGGCCTGACAGGTTTTAGGTGTGAATATGACTCTTCCTTCTCATTTGGAGGTAGGAGAGTAACCCAATCGCATGCAACAGCGAGGCGGGTATTATAAGATCTTCATGACTAACTCCATAGCTATGAAATGCCTAGAAATGACTCACAGTTGACCAACCAACCATCTTAACCATCTCGATCTATTATGCTATTAATCTCAGCTCACGTTTTTTCTGCTCATCCCTGTCAGCATCAGCATCCACATCCACCTATGCGTTGGATTTCATAGCAGTATTTTTGGACGCAAGATTTACAGTGCTGGTCACGCAGATGGACTGTTTATGCTTCTGGTTACTAAAGCTAGAACGGTTGCTGTTAAACAGAAAGGACATTTCTGGAACTGCTTTATTTATATAAAATTCCAAAAGGGGGTTTTCATTGGCGATGCCAAAGAACCATTTTTGGTTTCTTAAATAATTACTTTTTTAGTTAAAAGAACCAGTTCTGCATGGAACCATCAATGCCAGTAAAGAAGCTGTGTTTTTAAGAGTGTATTTGGCTTCTCTTGCTGTGTTTGCCTTGACGTCCCATGTGAGTGGCCACAAATTACCCATTTCCATATTCATATTCCCAAGAGAATGGTGGATACACTGATATTCCAAAATCATAGCCAACTTTACACAAGATATTGAAAGTACATTTTTAAATAACCAACCATAAACACCTAAAAACCAATTTTAAAATGCTTAAAAATAAATCTGTTTCAAAATACACCACTTAAGAGTAAAAGTAATATACTAGGTGACAGGCCTTTTTGAATATATGCCAAAAAATATATTGTAAGGGTCAAAATGATCTTGTTCCATCAAGATGTTTTGTACATTTCCTACAGTAAATATAAAAACCTATTTTTTTTTTCTTAGATCTTGAACTTTGAACAACTTTTTTGCACCCTCAGATTTGAACATTTCAAATAGTTGTATCTTGGCCAAATATTGTCCTATCCTAACAAACCATACATCAATGGAAAGCTTATTTATTCAGCTAGTTAGTTATTTGTTTGTTGATTTTGTTAGTTTTGTGGTCCAAGGTCACATATCAGTATTGTTCTATTTAGGATTCCAATTATGAAAATTCAACTTATTTTTATGTTGGATCACGGTTTAGTATCACAGTTCAGTCTGCGTAGGGGGTCGAATGATGAACCGCAATAGCGGTTACTCGTATGATTTCGGCATGAAACCAGATTATTTATGGTTTCTGTGGTTCAAATTATGGTTTTGCGCCCATTTCACATAAAACCAAAGGGCACGCTGCGCGACCTACAAACGTGAATGAAGATTGTTTTCTGTTTTTCACAGTCATGATACAAGAAGACGGGATTTTTTATTTTTCTTTCATCATATATTTATTAGACCGTCCCTTTTTCTTGTGAAGTGGCAGACTTGGTAAATTAATTTAACTAGATAAAGCACACGGTGTTCAGACAACACCTAACAATTACCATTTTTTGAAAGTCTCATATGCCTAGTCTCTGTTTTTGATTATATTTAATTGACAGTTGTAATTAAAAACACAAAAAGCCGACGGTAAACAAACGGCTGAGACATTAAAAGCACAATATAAGACGAATGAATCACGGTTACGGAACACTACGTGCAATAGGCCTATGTAAGTTTAATTATACGCTTAAAAAAGACAGGCATTACGTCGTTATAATTCTGATGTCTAATTTTAGTCAGTGTAACACTGTACACTATAATATATTTAAAGCATTAACAATGAATTTTCAATGAACAGATCATTAATGTAATAATTAGAAATGCCATAACCAATTTCTATTTTCATAAATGAATGTACATGATACGTTATGCAATGCCTGTAAGTTAGCCTACTATAAATTGTCACCCAAAACTTTAATGATCAGTTCTGAGTAAATCATAGAGGACATTAAACGACCACTGTCTATTTTTACTTTTTAATTGTATTATTCCATCTGATTTTTGGCACCTATAAGGCCTTTGTATTAAAGCCTCATGACGGATAATATAATTTTTTCACACCTAATTTCTGCATGATGCTTTGGCATCGGTTGGACGATTTCTAGCCAATTTCCTTGAATAAACATCAACAACACATGTTTTCAGTAGGACTTACAGGAAATAAATTCTTCCTGAAAACATCTGATGCTGGTAAACTCGAGACCACCAGAAACGCACCAACCCAGCAGACATACCTGAGACCGCGCGAACCTTTTCACATTCTAATTGAAGTTGTTGTCTGAGAGACAAAAGCGTAAAATAAACAAACAGTATGGACGCATTCTATTGCTTCGTTTGGAACGTTTGTGTAGGCGGTCAAATTAGAGTTAAAAACGTTCTAAATTCGAACGAACAGGAACTTTGAATGTGTCAGCCTTTATTTATGTCGATATTCTACTTGGGTTATTACAGAAAGTCATTACACGGTCTTAACTAGCGATAATAAGTATTGGTATGAAAAAGAAACCAAAACCGCGGGAAGGCGGAATCTAGGAGGGAACATGTTAAATGCCAACGCTTTGAAATACGCTGTGATTTGCATATACCTGTAGAAATCTCTTGGGGTTTTTCTAGGCCTCTGTCTGAAGCCTTTGTTTGCCCTGTCGATTCTTGTTGTGACCGACTATCCCTAAAGCTCAAGGCATTATTTCAGTAGTCACCCCCTCCTTCGCTGTAGTCTATCTTGTTATCTGCCAACAGAATACTAATAAAATCCAGTGACTCCAACATGTCTGCTCGCCTGTCGCCTCCTACAGCCTCTTTGCACGCAGCCCTACCAGGCTTATGCATGCAAACATCACAAAATAACATCTGTCTGACTTAACCCTTTCCTAAGAGCCCAAATAGTGCTAGATTTGTAAGTAATTTCAAACGGAACTCATAAAGGTGGGCGGTGGCAAAAAGCAAACAGCAGGCGAGGAAATATTTTCAATTCGCATTTATTCAGTTTGACAGAATAACAATACAGCTACTTACAGGAATATAAAATGGTTCGAGCACCACCGTGCAGTCTCTGTCTTTCGAAGTAACACGAATTTAGTGGTTCTGTTTTCTTTAAACACCTATGTACAGCTTTCAACATTTTGTACAAGTCTATATAACTTATGTCCTGAGTCTCTGACGTTCGCGACACCAGCCCACATTGTGGGTGGCGAGGCTTTTAACGACACAATTTGGGGTTCAATCGTTCTTTAAAACATTTTTAATATTCACCTATCAAGGAACAAAACATAACAATAAAGGAAGTCATAAAACATAATAATTTAAAACCACTCTAAACTTCTTTTACATTGTTTAACCAACACCTATGTGCATATGAAATCGGTCTGAGTAGCCGGGACATATTGAAACATCGTTATTATTATTAATATTACACTACTGTTATTTCAACACAAAGCATTCATAGCGACATATATGCGTTTAAACAGTCCACAAAATGCCAACACAGGTGTGCTGTTCCACTCCAGATACTCGCGGAGCATCTCTCAGCTTATTTATATAGAGTTTTTCAAAAGTCTTTTGCCTCTTATATTAAACTCTTCCGTCAGTGTCTGTTAATACACGGCCCCCACGCTCTGTGGTGGTCCTGGGTGGTGCACTGGATGCTGTAAATGTGATCCCTGCTGGTACCAGTGATTGCTGTAATCTTCCATGTAGGGGGGTGTGGAACTGAGGGGTGGCTGGGGGATCTGTCCCCGGTTGACCTGGCTAGAGTGCGCGTTATTGTCCCAAACAGCCGGGGATGGAGGGGAGTTGCAGGCCATGGAGTCGCTGGCGTTCGGGCTGTGCTCCAGCGGAACCTCGCCATTCTTGTAAAGCTTCTTGAACTTGGATCTCCGGTTCTGGAACCAGATTTTGACCTGTTCAAACAAATGACAATTCACGTTAGTTTTCTTTCGGACAATATTAAACCAAGTGAATCACTTAAATTTAATTGCTTCCTTACATTTTAAAAAGAAAACTAAAATGGTACTAAAGTGAGAAGTATTTCTACTTTGAGCTGTTTACGAAAGGTTTGGGACATGAGAGGCTTGAACCCTCACTAAGGAACAAAATGTTGGGAGATCTTGTTAAATGTACACAATGTATTATATATTCTTATCTATTTTTATATATATAGCCTATATAGGCCTACACAAAACAACAGGATAGATTACACGTTACAAGTCTAAGCGCGTATTTTCACCTATCTGTACAGTTTTAAATTTTGACCATTTATTTTGTATTGTAATTTATTGTGTATGTAAAATTAATATGCATTTACAGATAAATAATATATGATAAACAATTTAGTGTTTAAAAGTCTTTTAGATATGTGACGTTTGCCTCGACAAACTGCACTACGAAAATACCTTTATAATATCATTTCGGCTTTGTTTAGTCGTGTAAACGCTGACATTTTGAATTAAAATTATTTTGAAAAGAAAACTGAGATTAAAATATTCTTAAATGGACAGAAACAAAAAAAAAATTAAAAAATAATTATTTACAGTGCACATATTGCCATGTTTTCACCAGACAAAAATACGATGTCGATTTGTAATATCCTGTAGCCTATAATACATTACAAAGCGAAATCTTTTGATCAAATTATAACGAAATAAAGCGATTTACACATATTATTGTTGGAAACACTGCAAATAAATAACAATTATTAATGTATTAATTGTAATACGAGCAATAACATTTCAACACATCTGACATGAGCAATGTTTTATGACCTGATAAGCTTGTTATCCTTATCTCAGTGTGCTAAGTGTTAGCGATAGAAGTGCAAGAAATCGCTTTAAGCTGTTAACGCAATGTCAAGTGGCGGTCCAGTAATTATGTTAACAGAATTGTAAATGAATTGGAGCTCTAGTATTTACCTGTGTCTGCGTGAGCCCCAGCTGTGCGGCGAGCTCGGCTCTCTCCGGCAACGCCAGATACTGCGCCTTCTGGAAGCGGCGCTGCAGTGCGGCGAGCTGGTAACTCGAGTAAATGGTGCGCGGCTTGCGGATTTTCTTGGGTTTTCCGTTTACCATCCGAACTTCAGTCTCTGGTTCCTCTTTGACTGGAAAGAATAAAATTAGAGACCACGTTATGGCAAAGCAAAATCGTTACAGGAGCTAAAAGAACACTGAAGACCGACTGGTTTCATTTCGGTCAGAAAAATGTATAAATTAAACAAGCGACATTATATGTGTAAAATAAATACATGTCAGCTGTGCTAGGCAGTATCAGATAAGGAAATGCCAATTTGAGAAATAAATAATAAATAGGCTACGCTATCTTTAGGTTTGTAAGAATGCTGTATTTTAATTTGTAGGCCTACTTTAAAAATAAAATTTACCGTGACATCTAGCCTAGACTCAACACCGAGTAATAATGATTAATCGCGTTACAGATGCAATAAAAATGTCATAATTGTTTTACAGCGACCGCAAGTCTGTTGTGATAGAGGCAACTTTCTACCCTCCCTAGCTAAATATATTTTATGTATAGCAATACTTTAAATAAATGACTCTAATGGGATAGTAATACAGAGTTCAAAACAAGTAAATAACTTACAAACTTGCCTTAAGAGAAACGCGAACTTACGCTTCTCGGTAAATCGAGCCGCTCAGAATATACTTCTATCATCTTCAGAAGATGCCTATTTTATACTGATATTAAGTAGAAAAGCCCCTGCTTATACCCTACATTTGGCATATTATTTTAAAAAAATAATAAGAAGAAGAAAAAGACATGTTTCAATATCTCACCTGCGCTTTGTGGTGGCGTCTGCAGGTCTCTGTTGTAATGTCCGTATTGTCTGTAAGTATTGTAAGGGTACTCTGTCTTGGTGGGGTAAGGTCCGGCTGATGCCCCCATCCCAGACAGATTAAACTGATGATATGAATTCATCTGTTGAGGGTATGGAGGACTCTGGTAGTATTCGTGATGGCTGCTGTAATAACCCATGTCTGTAGCCGATGACTCTGGAAGAGTCGGAGAGTCCTTAGAAGTCGGATGGCAACTCATAGAGCCTGAAAGATCGGTTGAAATACCGGATATCTTCCTGTCATATGTCGGTCCACTCATCCTTTAGTAAAAAGGGTGAAAAAAAAAAACAAATAGCGATCGTCCACTTTATTTCCAAGGCAGACTTGAACAAAACATGCAGACGTTTAGTTCAGGACGATGCATGTAACACAAAATCCTCGATGGGCTGCTTGCTCTAACTCCCTCGGTTGAAGCACTGAAGGTAATGGCAAGGATCTAGTATGAGAAACTCTGAATTATAGGGCACATGGGTGGACGCTCGGCTGCTATTGGCTCAGAGCTTCAGTGTTTTTTTCTCTCCAGCCCTCAGGGCGAAGCAAAGACTGTTCTCCGCCTCGCGCCTCAACGTCTCCAAACTTCAGCATTTGGGGATTTTAGCTGTTGTAGTGATAATGAAGATGCGAAATGTTGCAGACATTTTAGTAGAGCTGCGGTGAAGTAGGCTTAGCGTCTGTGCAAGTTAGTACAACAGAATTACGCACAGAAATGTCTAGTTGCGTTAAAAATTCACGAAACTATAAACATATTTTAAACAGCCGTTAACTTTTTTATTCTAAAATGTCAGTGTTATATTATTTAACATAGCTGAATCAACATTAGGTTACATCCCATAAAGCTATAAGTTAGAATAGCCTATAGTTTTTACGTTAACAACAGCATGGTTTTAAATGAAAGACAGTTTTATAAATGAGAACTGTTTTAAGATTCAGAACAAGTTTGAAACAACAGCGCTTTAAAGAACTAACAAACCAAAACTTGTCTGGAGAATCTGTCAAGTAATGTAACGCAATGTAACGTTTGAACTAGCTAACTTGAAAAGTTCTTGACAGGAAAATAGTTCTTTGTTGAACCAATTAAAACTGCACTCCAATAATATTTTAATTTATAATCGTGTAAGGCCAGACTTGTATTTTAAATCTTAAATGCATAAACAGTAATTGATTTGTAAAAGTAGTGCATGTTGGACCATGGTTGTCATTCAGTTTACTGCTTTCATTCTGATCTCATCAATTCGCTCTTTTCTGATTCAGAGTGGCTGTTGGTGAAAGAGGCTGGAGGAGTTTATCTGCCCCACTGATCACCCCTGCGGCTCTCACTTGTGTGCCCTCTTTATTAAGGCAAGGCGTGGTACCAGAAGTAGTACGTCTTAACCTCTTGCACCCAAATAACCTTTATCAGCCACCGGCCTATAAATGTAAACGAGAAATAGAAGATGAGACGAACTGTTTACTGCTACTCGTTATTTTTTGTCAGTGGCCTATGCAAATGCCGTGCACCTGAACGCGCCGTGTTGACGGTAAACGTGCTCCTCCGTGTGTGAACTTCAGCCGCAAGACATCGGTTTGTCACATACCTGTTGTGCACAGTCGTGGCATGTAGTCAAATTCCATGGAGTCTTTTGAGAGACATGCAAACCAGTCTTGAGATATCTGTGACTTTCTTTTCGATGTCAGTGTCAGGTCTAGTAGTTTTATTAGAGCTTAGAATAAAATTTAATTAAATTTGACATTAAATTAAATTACGTTACATTAAATTAAATTGAATGAAATAATAAAATAAATACACGTTCTTAATTTAGTCAAGCGTGTATGCAAATCGTTTTTGCAGAGCTAGTGCATAAAAAACTATTTTTATTATAAACTAGTAGCCGCATACATTCTCATTTGAGTGTGAAAGCTAAATTTATTGCACATATAATGAGACATTAATATTGTTTTGTAACAGCTGTGTTTCTAATTCAAAGCCCTGTGTGTCCAGACATGCATGTTTCAGCGCTGTGGTAGTTTTTGGTGTCATACTGCCTCCTTGTGGCTATAGTGCAATGATTAATTACTGGTATATGGTTAAGTAATTAGCTAGAACTACATTCCTCCTTAAGCAATTATATGAAAATTATGAAAGTTATTATATGAACCAGTTCTGCTGGAAGCCCGTATCGCAGTCTTGATTTTAAAATTAATAGGTTTAGTCGTTTACACTTAACTAGAATTGTATTTTAATTTATTGCATTTAATGATTATTATTTTAATATTATTTTTATTGTTCTTTATTGGGAATAATCTTTATCAATATTTAATTATGTCCTAAGCTCAAACTAAAATAATTATCATTATATATATTATTTTATTAAAATATTTTTGTTACTTGAAATACAATAAACATTAAGTGAAAACTAATTAAAAAAAATTTAAAACACTGAAAATATATATATTTTCAGATTTTGTTTTCTTTTTATTTATTGCTTTCTGTACTAAAATAACTAAAACTGAAATTAAAAAATTACATTTTGAAAACTATATAGACATGTTAAAAAACAATAACTAATGACAAAATGCACAACAAAATTACTAAAACGAAGTAAATGAAAATGAAAATGGCAAAAATAAACACTAATTGAAAAATATAAACAAAAACTGTTATATTATCTCGATGATACAAAATCACACTGGTAAAAACACATTAAAAAAAACTTGCCAGTTCTTTGTATTTATTTGTGAAATTTGCTGTCAATTTTTGAGTGATAATTATTTATATTAAATCCTGCACCAAATTGTTTTCAGTTTATACTGTTACACCAACTATATTCACCAGTCATTTTTTTAATTAAGATTTATACATCACCTGAAAACTGAATAAAAAAGCTTTCCACTGATTTATGGTTTGTTAGGATATGACGATATTTGGCCGAGATTCAAATCTGGAATCTGAGGGTGCAAAAAAATCCAAATATTGAGAAAATTGCTTATTAAGTTGTCCAAATGAAGTTCTTAGCAATGCATATTACTAATCAAAAATTATGTTTTGATATATTTACAGTAGGAAATTTACAACATATCTTCATGAAACATGATGTTTACTTAATATCCTAATGATTTTTGGCATAAAACAAAAATAGATAATTTTGACCCATAAGTATTGTTAGATATTGCTACAAATATAGCCGTCCAGGGTCACAAATAAATAATTAACGTAATAAAAATAACTCTTCAAAGCAAAACAGCTGCAAAAGGAGAGTCTCAATTTATTTTACTGGTACTGAACTCTTTGATATTTAACATTCATTTACTGATTTGCTCTGAAATCATTTATTTAAACTGGGTATACTTTGCCAGTGTTTCAATATGTACAGTAGATGTATTTATATAAAAGCGTAATGTGTAATAGTGTCGTATTATCAGCAGGTGGCGCCAGTAACACATGGTTTCTTTGTTTTCTCACCTGCACTGTTTAACTTCACAGAGTTTTACTGTAAGCATAATTCCGTTTTAGTGCAAGAACTGTACATCATGCTTTAAAAAATAATGGCTAATACTATTATACTGACAATAAGAAATAATGCATTTTGCTTATATGCAAACATGCAAAGTTTCTGCAAAGCAGTGTTAAAAGACATTTATGATATGATACATAATGGTTGTTTCTTATGTTTGCTAATTTGTTCAACTGCATGTAAGAACATGAGTAAGAAAGTTCCCTTGTTCACATCGGATCATTGTGTCTGTTCAGTGGAAAGACTGTGTTATAACACACACACACACACACACCTGGAATGAGACTGGCAGAGGATTAATGCATTGTTCACGCTTTCCCTTTCTCAGGAATCAGCGCTGGGCATTTCTCTGATATATCATGAGCTATGAGAATCAGAGGCTTCAGCATGTTAAAAATGACACAGGCTCCTTTGAAATTCCTGATGGGAGCTCTTGTAGACCTTCTTTGTTTGATGTTGGAAGTGTTTAAACCTCTCATTTGTGGCCTGGCCAAAGCATTGAAGTTCTTCGGGGAAGCCTGCAATTACAGGATGAGTGTACAGTTCCACTGGTCAGCCAGGTTGAGCGCAGTCTTTTGTTGTGACGATTACAAATGGTTCCGTCTTTCCTCAAAGTGCGTAATTTCCATTAAGCGCTCGCAAATCCACCGGAAAATGCGCGCAGCTGCGGCTTAACACGCGGTCTTTGGCAGGTAATGGGTGTTAAATTGTTTTTGAATTAAGCAGTGATGTTCAGATGAAAACGCTGTAACAGTGTCTGGGCGTTTTAGAAATTTAAAACGTTCACGAAATTATATAATAAATGCATGAAATTCATTAGATCAGAATGACAACAGAGTGTTTTTACAACGCGTCATCAATTGGCCCTATTGGCGGCAATGAACGTGAACAATGCCACTGAACCGAATGGAACTGGCAAATTTTGCTGATTATTGCTGAAAACAGTCAATTATTGTCATGTTTTGGGTTGTACTAACCGGTCGGACTGGGAAAAACATTTGGAGTACTATATACTGCCAAAAGGTATAACAAATCAAGGAGGAGAGTGCAAAAACTGTCTGAGGAACAAAAGGCAGTTGGTTGTGGTTGGCCATACTGAACCAGGATTTCCAGGAATCTTGACAACATTCGTGTTTGTTCTTATCATTTACAGTCAGGTGAAATATTAGGCTAATCTTTTCATTAATACTACTGGTACGCATATTTACCCCCTGTTATCTTTAGTTTGTCAAAATATTGTGCCCTTTCCTGCTTACTAAGTCCTTCTCTATATGATTTAGCAGCTTCCACACATTTTGTTCCACGGTTTAGACAGCATAAATTAGCAGAACAATGTAATCAGTAGTACATTAACCATGCAGTTCATGCTATCCCACATGGAAAGAACCTATATGAGGATATATGCGCATATATGAAACCTATATGCAGTATATATGCACATATATGATAATATATATGCATATATATGCCACATATAGGCAAAATTGAGGTGCATATATGTGCATATACAGGTCTCCTGTATTGCTTCTTTATATCCACATATAAGCCCTATATGTACATACAAGATATGTCTCCTATATAGCTTATGGCAGGATCTGGTCATTTTAGCTCATATCTCACTTTGGCAACTGTCATACATGATGCCTAGCTCATATTTTCTATTATCAAGGCAATAACTAAGAACTAACTAAAAAAAATAAAATGCAAAAAACTTATGTGCGAACACGTGAAATTGGTATCACATGTAATTGGCATGTTATGGAATTCGACTATGGCAAATAAGTGAGAGGAGATGGAAAGCTATGATGTCTACACGTTTTCCTGAAACACTTACAAGGTCAATTCTTTCTTGTATGAAAATAGTGGAAAAGAAGGAAATGTATAACAAAATGGTTTGTCGTTTTTTTTATTTTGTCAATCAAGTCTTTTTTCCAATTTCAAGTCACTTCCAGATTCACATTACAGCTCATACACATCCACACATTCACTGTTACATCCACCAAATGCAATGCAAAATGCAATGTTTTCTGTATTGTCTTAAAGCAGTTTCTAGATGAATATGGCTGAAAGGTCATTACAGTCTAAACCAGGGTTCCTCAATTAGTTTTCACCGAGGGCCAATTTCCACCAACAATACCAACAAAAAGTCAAGGGCCACCGACCATGTTATGACAAAAATGTTTGCTCTTATTAGTATTATCATTATTATTATTGTTGTCGTTGTTATTGTTGCTACTGCTGCTTTTGTTTTTATGGTTGCTTTTGTTAAGAGTTACAAGATAAATATTCAGATTTTTTTTCCCCCACAGTAGTCTGTTTTATTCAAACAATTATGAACATTTTTGTATTCAGAAACAGAAAAATAAAGAACTTTGCCTGTTGAATATTAAAACAAATGAACAAAAAAATCTGGACCTCCATGTCTGTCCAAGTCAGAGGTCGCGTTAACCGAAGATTGTCTGTCATTGACAGATTTTTTAAATTAATGACGGAAAAATCTGGAGGCTCTCCATTACTTTGGCAGATTAAACGAGGAAACTGAGGAAGTTCTAGTGTAATTTAACTGTAATTCCCACCCTTGTCCAGTTGGTGGCGAGTGCGCTCCAGTGTGGCAGCAGACAGAGCACGGGATCCAAAACAAAAACGAAACTATCACGAATATTTTGCTATGCATTTGATTACGCGCAGTGTAAACTACTGCGATCTATTAAAAACAATTACAGAGCACCAAAACGGTATTGCTTGGATTTTCTAATTAAATGAACAACATTTGAAATCTGAGACTTTGTTTCATCTCAAAAGTAGCACAGAACTTAGCCTATTGCGATTTATTGGATAGGAGGTGCACTATTCATTCTGTTCATTCATCAACTGAAAACAGCACAGACCAAAAGCTTGAGTGGGATTTAAGAATCGACATTGGTTCTAAAAATGAGAATAGAATAAATGTAACACAAAAATAAATGCAATGCAATACTTTTATTCAACCAGCAAGTTTTTTTTTGACCGGAAATGACACAGGCTTCTTCCAAAACATAATAAGATGGTGTACAAGAGGCATCATTGTGGAAAAAAATATTTCTCAGCTTTTATTTACATTTGAACAAAAAGTGGCATGTCCAAAATTATTCGTACCCTTTGCAAACTGTCACAGTCTAAAGTCCAAAGTTCTATACCATTCCAAATAGTCCAAGCTGTTCTAAAGCATCCTAATTACCCTGATTCATTGGGAACAGCTGTTTTAATCAACTCAACAGGTGAAAAACAGAAGCTCTCTGCGGTTGGTCATGGCTAAGACAATGGAGCTCACTGAGGACCTGCGGCTGTGCATTGTGGCTGCTCACAAGTCAGGAAAGGGCTATAAGACCATATCTAAATGTTTTGAAGTTCCAGTGGCTACAGTGCAAAGTATTATTAAAAAATACAAGCCGTTCCGCACTGTGAAAAATCTCAGAGAATGTGATCGGAAGCTAAAAGTGACACCTGTGCTGGCCAGGAGGATATGAGAGAGGTAAAAAAGAATCCAAGGATCACCACCAAGGCCATCCTGATGAATCTGGGCTCTGCTGGTGGCAACATCTCAAGGCAGACACTGCACACCGCTAGGCTCCACGGACGCAGAACAAGGAGGACACCACTTCTCCAGATAAGGCACACAAAAGCCCGCTTGGCCTTTGCAAATGCTCATCTGGACGAAGAAGACTTGTGTTCTTATGTTTTATGGTCAGATGAAACAAAAATTGTCCTTGGGCACCAGTGGACATTTCAGCACGACAACGACCCATAACACACAGCAAAAGTGGTGATGAAATGGTTAGCAGACAAAGTAATAATTTTTTCCACAATGATGCCTCTTGTACATCGTCTTATTATCTTCTGGGAGATAATCTGTCATTAATTCAGTCATTTCTAATAAAAAAAAAACTTGCTGGTTGAATAAAAGTACCTTTAAGTCAGAATTTGCCAGGGGTATGATTAATTTCGGGCTTGACTGTAAGTGCAAACCCTCTATATGTTATAAGGCTAACATGTTTTATACATTTGTCTGTATTTATGTGTGGTTTTTGAAATTTCCTGATACGATGCGTTAAAAAGAGTTTAAAAAGTATAAGTGCATACATGTTCTTCCTAATGAAGGGAGGATGAGAGGAAGTTTGGAATTTCATTAAGATTGGAGAGGCGGGCAACAATAGCCCTCCCACTTGTGTTTCTCTCTCTCTTTTTGTGCACTACAAAACCAACTCAATTTCTTTGAGAAAAACATCAGAGAGCACTCTGGGGGTAATGAAGTTCAAGGTTCTCTACACAGAGTGAAAAACAGGAACTCTTTTAACATCTTCTCAATCATTTAACAAACTATTTGATTGACAGCAGTGGTTCTAAAGGCAAAGTTGTCCAGAATGAGGAGTTCTATCATATGATAAAAATATTGTGTGTAAGTTTGAAAAAACGCACAATTATTTACGCCCATGAAAAATGTGATATCTTTCAAATTTTTCTCAGACTTTTGGGGCCTACCGAGTTTCGTTCCGATAGACCTAGTCTAACAGGTGCTCAAATTTTGTTTGCCAATGGCGGCCATGATTTTGAGATACGCAAATGTCCTTGTCGACACTTTTGCTACTTTGGTGCCACTACACTGACTTTCATGCTGATAGGACAAATGGTTGTGCAGTTCTAGCCATAAAAAAAATTAACTCTTATAGTGCCACCAAGTGGCCAAGCTCCACAATTTTTTCCTCTAACCTCAGATTGCTCTTTTACATAAGTGTTATGAGTTTACCGAAGATATCTCATTCTGTTCAGGAGTTATAGGCATTTAAAGGTGCAGTGTGTAGTTTTTTGCGACATCTAGCGGTGAGGTTGTGAATTGCAACAGTCCACCGCTCACCCCTCCCTTTACAGAAGCTACGGTGGCCGACGCAGGTTTAAGATGTCGTTGTTTTAGACAGCAAAGAATAATGAGGTTTCTTTTAAAACGTAAATTGGGGAATTATATTTACTTAATTATTCAATAAAACCATGTTATTGTGAATTTTACTGTTACTTGTTCATCTTTGTGTCAGTGTTTTTCACAAAGAACAACAGTGGTGAAACGCGATCTGTAGAGCAGTTTGTCCGTTCAGGGCTACTGTAGAAACATATGTATATCCCCATGTGAGGGGACCCGCGGTGTATGTAGATATAAACTGATAATTCTAAGGTAATAAAAACATAATGGTTCATTGTGTAAGGTCTTTATACACCCCTGAAAACATAGTTATGTATAATATATTGCATTTCTGTCTAGAGATCATCTTAAATATTAAACATTGCACCTTTAACTAAAAGTTGCCTGCCTCTTTCAAAAGTTTCGGCGTCCCTTTGTGACTTTTTTGATAATTACTGATATTCACCTTCTGGACAATCTTTCCACAATGGTGTGGTTCCGATTGGGTGAAAAACCTAGGACTAGTTCGCAAAAGTAAAATCAATCAATCTGATGTGTTTTGTCTGGCATGAGCCAAGGATTCAATCAACTTAAGACACTTGAGCCTGTGACTGACGGAGTTATGAGCATTTTCATACTTTTGTTCAAGTCTCTACAACCTACGGTTTGTTCTGCACGATCAGTTTTATATGGAGATTGCTGATCCATGACCATTCTAACAATTACAATAGGGTTTCAGCCCTACGTGCTTGAATCCCTAATTGAAACTGAATGTTTGCTATATAAAATTGAAAGTAAACAAGAGAATTTGACACTATATCTTTAGTGAAGGGCACCTATTATGCCATTTTTACCAAGATGTAATATAAGTCTCAGGTGTCCCCAGAATGTGTCTGTGAAGGTTCAGATCAAAACACACTACAGATCATTTGTTATATCATTTTGAAAATGTCTATTTTGAGTAGAAGCAGAAACACACTGTTTTCGTGCATATCCCTTTAAATGCAAATGAGCTGCTGTTCCCTGCCCCCTTTTCCAGAAAAAAACTATGCCTTTAAAGCTCATAACTCAGATACTCTGCCAAAAAACCATCTGTTTGGTTTTGATGATCTATTTTGCTGAAATCATGCGTTTTAAAAGCCGTTTAGTTTAAACATCTGAAACTAGTTCTCTTTCATGTTTTATTGCGCTTAAACTGTCAAATACACACAAGTTTATGTTCAAAACACATAAGTAATGTCTGTGAAGATAAAGAGCTGGAAAAAAATCGCATGTTTCTATTAGATCTATGTATTAAGTGGCAGCATCATAATATACAATACCTATACTGCTATTTATGGTGTTGATATGACCCAAACAATAAAATAACAACAGAAATTCACTCACTGCGCTGGACTGAATAACATTTATAGCTTTAATAAGAAGACATTTCTTACTTGAATGCTGCTTTTAAGTGATCTAGCATGAAGATAAACATGCTGGATTGTGTGCGGTTTTACTCAGGGCGGGGCTAATACAGCTAATAGTGTCTGTCAACAGTCATGGGCGGGGCCTGTAAAATGTGACACCACCTTTTACGGATTCTGTAAATGGCTTGTTCTGAGACACTCCTTATGATTTATGGGGATTAAAAAAAGGAGCAGGTGGATTTTTATCATTATAGGGTGGTGTGTACACACACTGCCAACACACTTTTAAACAACATGTAAAAGTAAATTTTGCATAATGGGTACCCTTTAAAGGGACAAATTTAATGTGGGAGCAGAGTCTGTGTGTGTTTTACGTGGACATCTCAGCTGTTCTTACAAACAAATAATGTCTATGTGTTTTTTGTTTTCATTTTATTGACATCTTTGTTTCATTCATAATGAAGACTATAAGGTAGAGTCTTCCCAGCGTGTTGTAAAGGCTGCTGTGGGAGGCAGTGTTGGGGTTATGAGCTCAGTTAAAGGAAAAGAAAGGAAAAGCCCCAGTAATTCACTCCCAGAGGACCACAGCTGTCAAAGGAGTCAGTTAGCAAATGACTGCCAGCTGTGGCTAGATGTTGTGAAGGAAGACTTTGCTCTATGCCGCAAAAAACGATTCCAACTTTCTGCCAAAACCCTCTTTCGCTTTTTACCCGCAAGCACGTATATGAGGAAAAACGTCCAATAGCGTTTACCATCTGTTTATAGTGAGCTAATGATTTCTGGGGTTGTTTCTGCATCTCCTAACTTCATCTTTACCTCCTTCACAAATTCAGCTGACCTCTGACCTTTAGCTTTACATCCACTCCACCAAAAGGATCCCAGCTCACAGCAGGTGCAACTCTTTATAGCTTGAGCATATATTTAGTTCTTTAAGATCATAAACAGATTTTTAAAAATGTTTCATCTTTGTTGCCGTAAAATATAATTTCCATGACTTATTTAAAGGAATAGTGCACTCAAAAATAAAAATTTGCTAAAAATGATATAAATATTGTGTGTAAGTTCGAAAAACCGCACAATGCACAATCATTTACACTAGGGATGTAACGGTATCAAAATTTCACGGTACGGTAATACCTCGGTATGAATGGCACGGTACGGTATTTATTGAATCATTTACAGGGAAAACAAAACTAATGAAGAGACTCGAAAAAAGTGCCAGAAGTGTTTATTAAACAGTTTACATGAACACTGAACATATCAATGGCATACAAATTAGCCATCTGTAAACTTTGAAACAGGAACTTCAATTTTTCAATTTTAATAACAAAAAATTATTAAACCATGTAACCACGTTACTTTTTTTCGCAGTACTTTAGCCTACTTTGTGTAATAACGAAAACATTCATTTCAGTGGAAAAATAAGTCCAAAACTCTCTATTTTAACATTTTGAACAATAGGGCTCTACAATCTTTTGCTTTTTTTTTTTTTTTTTTTTTAATTCTTATGTTTTTTAATTTTTCTGATAATCAAATGAAAGCATAAACATTTATTTATTTTTAATCAAATGAAAAATAAACCCTTTTAATTTTTGGCAAACAAACAGAGGTTTACTGTTAAAATCCATCCATGGAAGAAAAATTATATTCAGTTTAAAACGTTTAAATAATAATTGTAGTATTTTTTTTCTACAATTAAGTGGTTAATCTTCTTGTAATATTTATTTTTTATTATATATAGTGTTTTATGTAAATTATTTAAATAGGAATATATAAACACCTACATTATACTGTACAAAAGTAATACAAGACTAATATTGTTCTGTTTCATGTTAAACCGTACTTTTATTTTGACAGGTTGCTGTGAAGTTTCTGTGTACAGTATGATATGTTGCTAGTTTTCTTAAATGAAACGGTAAAAGTGACACTAACAGCAGCTTTGGAGATTGAGTTTATCTGTTCATGTGAGATGCAAATGCCAAAAATTACCGGGAGCGTCACGTGTGCTTCAGTATGAGTGTAGTAAAGAAAAAAAACGCGTCTCCACCATTCATACAGACAGAGGCAAACGGAACATGCAGGATTCATATTAAAACGGTCTTTTTGCATTTCAGTTTTCACAGACACTAGTCCATATCGCGATTTGAATTAAGTGACAGACCAACTTTTGATTTATTAATCCAAAAATCAACAAATTCCGTGGCATTCCGCGCTATAGTAGATTAGGTTTTTATGAATGGAGTCCTGCGTGTTTTCGTGGAAGAGACATTGTAAACGCGCCATCATGTAGAGACAGAAATGACATGCCTTCGTGTAAATAAGATAAATAACATAAGGCAATTTAGTTTGTTTAATAAAAGAACAATGTATAGACCTGTTCTATAGGAAAGATAACCTTAAATGACTTCTATTGTGATCTGGCGCTATATCGAAAATAAAATGAACTCGACGTTCAAGGGGGGCGGGCAACAGACCGCAAAGGATGATGGCCACGCCTGGGCTGATGGGAATTGTAGTTCCTGCTACCTCCCGTTCGCTCCATTCGCCTGAGCAAACTTTTCTCAGAAGACCGATCGTTTTATCGAGTCATGCGACCACGGTAGTATCGAAAAAATTTGCTATTGCGGTACGACGGTATTTACAATACCGTTACATCCCTAATTTACACCCATGAAAATGTGAAATCGGCCATTGTGGGGCGATATCTTTCAAATTTCTCTCAGACTTTTGGGGCCTAAGTCAAACAGGCCCACCAAGTTTCGTACCGATCGACCTTGTCTAACAGGTGCTCAAATTTCGTTGGCCAATGGCGGCCATGTTTTTTGATATAAGCAAATGTCCTTGTAGACACTTTTGCCACTTTGGTGCCACTACACTGACTTTCATGCTGATAGGACAAATGGTTGCACAGTTATAGCCATTTTTAAGGTTTTTTTCCCTCTTATAATGCCACCAAGTGGCCAAGCTCCACATTTTTCCCTCTAACCTCAAATTGTTCTTTTACAGAAGTGTTATGAGTTTAGCGAAGATATCTCATTCTGTTCAGGAGTTATAGGTATTTAACTAAAAGTGGCCTGCCTCTTTCAAAAGTTTTGCCGTCCCGTTCCGACTTTTTTTTGATAATTACTGATATTCACTTTCTGGAGAATTTTCCTGCAATGGTATGGTTCCGATTGGGTGAAAAACCTATGACTAGTTCGCAACAGTAAAATCAATCAATCTGATGTGTTTTGTCCGGCATGAGCCAAGGATTCAATCAACCTAAGACACTTGAGCCTGTGACTGATGGATCCCAGCTCACAGCAGGTGCAACTCTTTATAGCTTGAGCATATATTTAGTTCTTTAAGATCATAAACAGATTTTTAAAAATGTTTCATCTTTGTTGCCGTAAAATATAATTCCCATGACTTATTTAAAGGAATAGAGAACTCAAAAATTTGCTAAAAATGTACTCACCCTCAGGCCATCCAAGATATAGATGTGTGTATGTAAAAGTTCATTTTGAACTTTGCATGCTTGTTTAGAATAACCTGTCGCATGTGCTCATCAGGTTTTGTGAAGTTTTGAGTTTTCCTTTAGGCTTTATAGGATTTTGGGTAAATTTGGACAGGCCCCTTTTTTAAATGAATAGCTTTCCAAAAGGTAAATTTCAACATTTTTAGAGTCCAGAGAATTGTACTGCAGTGTTTTTTTTTTCCAGATTGAGTGAAAAACCTAGACCTAGTTCGCAAAAGTAGGTTTTTAACATCTTCTCAATCATTTAACAAACTATTTGATTGACAGCAGTGGTTCTAGAGGCAAAGTTGTCCAGAATCAGTTGTTCTATCATATGATGCAAATATTGTGTGTAAGTTCAAAAAAACGCACAATGCACAATCATTTACACCCATAAAAATGTGATATCGCCCCCCCAGTGGCCGATTTCTTTCAAATTTCTCTCAGACTTTTGGGGCCTAAGTCAAACAGGCCCACTGAGTTTCGTTCCGATCGACCTTGTCTAACAGGTAAAATTTGCTAAAAATGTACTCAACCTCAGGACATCCAAGATATAGATGAGTTTGTTTCCTCATTAGAAGATTTGGAGAAATTGATCGTTACATCAGTTGCTCACCAATGATCCTTTGTAGTGAATGGGTGCCGTCAGAATGAGAGTTCAAACAGCTGATAAAAAAAAAATTCAGATTAATTAACAAGTAATCCACACCACTCCAGTCCATCAACTTACGAAGATGTTTTTAACTTCAAACTTGAATCAGGAGAAAAATCTGCTCATATCAGGCACTGTTTACAAGCAAAAACATTTCTATGTGAGAGAATTTGGTAGTTGAGTTGCTGTCTATGCAAGGTTAGAAAGCTTTCGGATTTCATCAAAATATCTTAATTTGTGTTTCAAAGATGAACAAAGGTCTTACAGGTTTGGAAAGACATGAGGGTGTGTAACTAATAACAGAATTTAAATTTTTAGGTGAACTATCTCTTTAACAAGATCATATATTAGAGAAAAAAAAGCTGGCTTTAATAACTACAGAGCTAAAAATGCGCACTCAAAGGCATGCCATCAAATTTTTATTTAAAGACATTTGATATGCGTCTAATCTGAGAGTCTATTTATTAAAATATCACATTGCTTCTCTTCAGCAAGAATAGGATCGGTTGTGTTTTCTCTGAAGCTCTTATTTACGTCTGTTCTAGTCTCTGGTTTTCCAGCTGGTGTCTGTAAGAATAAGCAGCACAGAAGCAGCTGGTTTCTCTGGGTGACGGGAGCGGGCTTCACAGGAATGTGTTCATTTCGCAGGACAGACTTATTCTGAACTGCTGGACAGAACAGCTGTGGTGGGAGTGAAGGGGGTCCCTCTTCTCTTAATGAACTCCATCATTGCATTCAATCTCTTCTCATTCTTTAGCGCCTCTCAAGCTCTCAGCAGCTACCATGGTGGCATTTTGTACAGCAACTGCTATACTGAATATCTCAGAGTTAAAGGAGTAGTTCACTTCCAGAACAAAAAATTTCAGATAATTTACTCACTCCCTTGTCATCCAAGATTTTCATGTCTTTTTTTTTAGTTGTAATTATAGAAATTATGTTTTTTGAGGAAAACATTTCAGGATTTTCTCTCTTAGTGGACTTCTATGTTGCCTGTAAGTTTGAACTTCCAAAATCCAGTTTAAATGCAACTTTAAAGGGCTGTAAACAACCCCAGCTGAGGAAGAAGGGTCTTATCTAGCTAAATGCTTTGTTATTTTCTAAACAAAAATACAATTTATATAACCTCATTTATTTTAACCTCAAATGCTCGTCTTGTCTAGCTCTGCGTGTACTCTGTGTATTCTGGTTTAAGACAGTTTAGGGTACGTCAAAAAACTCCCCTCTCATTCTCTCGTCCAACTTCAAAATCATCCTACATTGCTGTTTTACCTTTTTTTTTGGAAAGGGCGTTTAATCTTCTTTGCACATTCACTTTGTAAACACTATGTAGGTACTCCTGCAGCGATGTAGGGTGATTTTGAAGTTGGCGAAGAAAATAAGATGAGAGTTTTTCGACATACCCTAACTGTCTTGAACATGAATACACAGAGTACACGCAGAGCTAGACAATATGAGCATTTGAGGTTAAAAAGTATATATATATATTTTTTTTTTTTCAGAAAATAACCAATTGTTTTTCTAGATAAGACCCTCCTTCCTCAGCTGGGATTGTTTAGAGCTTTTTGAAGCTGCATTTAAACTGCATCTTGGAAGTTCAAACTCGCGGGCACCATAGAAGTCCACTATATGGAGAAAATTCCTGAAATGTTTTCCTCAAAAAACATAATTTGTTTACGACTGAAGAAAAAAAAACATGAACATCTTGGAAGACAAGGGGGTGAGTAAATTATCTGTAAATATTTGTCCTGAAAGTGAACTAATCCTTTAAAGCATATATGAATACCTGCAGAATAAGGTATTCATATATGCTTTATAAGTACAAATAAACAGCTTCTGTTTTTATATTTCTGGACATATAACCTGTAATAGAATCAACTATAGATGAGGAAGTATTACATACAGTCTAAAGAATTGTCTGTTTCCTGCTAAAGATAATAAAATGTGTTGTTTATAGAGTGTAAGTAACGTCTGGCCTCCCAGACTGCTGTTGTGTTTGCTTTTGTGCCAGGCTTTGGCCTGTTCTCCTGTGCTAATGAATGGACATATAATGATCTGAAAGAGAGATTCAATTGAGTGTGAAACATGCAGGTTTGTGGAGCGCTGTTCTTCCTGTTCAAAGAGAACAAAGCCCCTTTCTAAAACTCAACTCTTTCCTACTTTCTTTGTTAAAAGCACTTCAAAATTTGCTGAAATTGTACCTCAAGCATTACATCAATGAATATGGAATTGCCTCACTTCAAAACAAAGCCAAATAGCTGCTTTTACATCCCACAGATGTTTTTTAAACTCCCCCCTATGACACTTTCTATTCAGCAGAAATCGGTAGATGTATAAAGATGGATTGAGATCTACAGTAGCTCTTCATGTGCAAATGATAAATAATGTACTGTTGCGGATCTGGAGCATTTGGTAATTTGAGGTTCAGTGAGGGAAGAAGAAAGTATTCAGCTGGTGACCTAAACAGTACGGAGCATGTTTTTGACACAAAATGAATGAATTAATAATTGCAACTTTTTTTCAGAAAGAATTCAGAATTTTAGTTTGATTCTGATATGGAATAAAAAAAAGGACACTGCGACTTTTTACTTAACAGTTCTGACATTTTTTTTCCCATCACAATTTCGAGTTTATATTTCACAATTCTTTGGTTCTGGTGCAGGGTCCTGTGAAAGCCTGTTTCTGCCAATGAATAATAAAGAAAAGCCAGTTTTGAACTCACAATTCTGACTTTTTTCACAGAATTGCATGATACAAACTCACAATAATGAGTTATAAAGTCAGAATCGCAAGATATTCTGAGTAATTCTGAGAAATGAAATCAGAATTGCGATATACAAACTTGCATTTGCAAGAAAAAAAGTCAGAATTGTGAGTTTTCATCTCGCAATTTGAAACACAATCAAAATATTTTGTACATGAATAAAATAAACAGAATGAGTCAATCCTCCCACTCATTCATTCCATATTAATTTATAATGACTATAATTCATTATGAAAAATAAGTTACTTACATTACTAAAAATAATAATAATAATTCTGAAGAAAACTTCTTGAAATATTTCATGACTTTATTATTTCAGGGTCTTTAAGGCTTTAGCAGATTACGTCATTAGACTACATGAAATTATGAATGAGATCATGTCTTTCATAGTGCCTGCATTCCTCTCTAACTAAAGACCCATGCGTTGATTACACAGAGAGGGGGGATGAGTTACAGAAAGTGGTCTGAAACAGTGTGATGTGATTTTCTCACACAGTTCTTACAACATGTATCACATAACAAGCCCCTATTGTCCCATATCTGATATGTTAAACACATGTAGCACACACCCAGAGCTGAGAGCCGGTGGGAAAAAGCTATACAGCCTTGGCTGTTAGCCCAAGTTACCACCAAAATGTATGAAATCTTACATCCTGAGATGTGACTATATCATTAAACAGTAATATTGTGAAATATTTTTGCATACTTCAAAACAGAATTTCTGTGATGCAAAGCTGAATTTTCATCAGCCATTACTGCAGCCTTCAGTGTCACATGAGCCTTCAGAAATCATTCTAATATGCTGATTTATTATCAATGTTGGAAATAGTTGTGCTGCTTATTTTTATATTTTTTTTTTTTTTGAAAGCAGTGATACATTTTCTCAGGATTTTCAGGAGCATTTATTTAAAATAGAAATCTTTTGTAACAATAAACATTTGGGGTCACTAAGTAAAGACTTATTTTGTTATAAAAGATTTGAACAATTTTGATTAAATCTATCTAAATATATATATATATATATTAGGGGTGGGCATAGATTAATTTTTTTAATCTAGATTAATCTAGATTAAATCTTGGAATTAATCTAGATTAATCTAGATTAAAATGGCTAATTTGAATTCTGCTGAAGGCATTCAGAATATGTGTGCTACCCAAATAATGACTTAAAGTCTTTGAGAATGGATCATAAAGCTCATAAAGCTGTTCTATGATAATTTGTTGATGAAAATAAATTATGTTCAATTAGATGTACTTGTGTTTACTAACTAACTAACAATGAAATTATTTTTTCTCCCTATTAGATTGTGGTTTTTTTTTAACGTCAACACCTACCCAGCCCATTACATGTTACACCGTACTTTTATTTTGACAGGTTGCCGTGAAGTTTCTGTGTCATACAGTATGATATGATGCTAGGTTTCTCAAATGAAACGGTAAAAGTGACACTCACAGCAGTTTGGGAGATTGAGTTTATCTGTTCATGTGAGATGAAAATGCCAAAAATTACCGGGAGCGTCACGTGTGTTTCAGTATGCGTGTGTAAAAGCTCGTCTCCGCAATGCATACATACAGCTAGGCAAACGGAACATATCGGATTCATATTAAAACGGTCTTTTTGCATTTCAGTTTTCACATACACTAGTCCATATCGCGATTTGAATTAAGTGACTGACCAACATTTGATTTATGAATCCAAAAAACGACGAATTTACGTGGCATTTCGCTATAGTAGATTCGGTTTTTATGAATGGAGGACGACGCGATCCCGTCTGTGTTTTGGCGGAGGAGACTTAAAAGCGCGACCATATTCTACAGTCTTCGGTATACATCCGCGTTAAACTATCAAGGTGAAAGTCATCATAGCTTGCGTAGTTTAGACCCAGCTCCCAACCCAAATTTGAGAATAGATTAACGGCGATATTTTTTTTTATCGCGCGATAAGAGTTTCACGTTAACGCAGCACGTTAACGCCGATAACGGCCCACCACTAATATATATATATACTAGTGATGTATGTCTCGAGACCGGTCTTGGTCTCGAGACCGGTCTCGAGACCACTTTTACGTGGTCTCGGTCTTGTCACGGCCTTGACGGTCTTTGGTCTTGGTCTCGTCTTGGTCTCGGACCTCTCGGTCTTGTCAAGGTCTCGCTGTGTCAGACCGTCATAGTGGTCGGAGATTAAGCAGTAGGCCTACTACACGCTCAAAAAAAAAAACCCTACACGCTCTGGAATCTTTGGTATCCACGACAACACAACATTTGATAATGCAACATTAATATTTTGCGCCCTTCAAATCAAATGCAACCAATCACATGCATGTTTTTTTTTTTTTTGCGATAGCCGTTGGCGCTCATCCATCCATATAACGTTATGCCCTCTATATTAACAGTCAATATGGTTATGCCTCAGTGAGTGTAGTGTAGAGCGTAAAGAAGAGACAAGCACATATCCAGCAGCTAGTAGTGACAGTATGTCAGCGAATTCCTCGATCATAAAATTTGCTAACTAACTGAAATAAAATAATAATTATCTAAAATAAATAATCGTTTCGTAATCATTACGGAAAAATAAAGACTGCGACCTGAACAGCACCTGGTCTAGGCTACTGCATCAGTTTTTCTTGAAGTATTTTATATAACACATAAGCGATCAAGCCAATATACTGGAGCTGCTTAATCGTTAAAGGATAGACATTCAAACACGCACGCGATCTCATTTGTAAATGACAACGATTTCCCATGTCTATTAAACCTTTGAAAAAGTCTTACATTCAAATCTGTATTTGCACTGCCGCTAACAGAGAGAGCAGTCATCATGTTAATGTAAAAAAAAAACAGCTTCACAAACAGTCTTTTCAAATACCCAGTCATTCATATTATCACAGCAATATTCTGATTAAAGGTCATAGTTTGGATATAAACACTGATGTGATGTCGAAATTAAAACAGAGCACGTCATCTTTTGAAAGTAATAGGTGCTTCAAATAACGTTTGTGTCGATTGCATTGTTTCGCCACTAGATGGAAACAACTGTTAAAAAATGTATTTGTCAATGAATAGAGATTGATTAAAAAATGCAGATTCATCCAGTGATGCTTTTGTGAGCAAGTCATTTATTCATTCAAACCACTTTTTCATAAATTTAATATAAAAAATTGGTGTGTTAAACATTCTATTTTAAATTATAAATATTTATTAAATTATTAATAATTCATTAAAATGAATTAAACACTTTTAAATAGACTGAAGCAATTAATATTTTGTCTCACATTATTTTGCTTAGTTTAGAATAGTGAGGAAATCGTGATCTCTATTTAATCTAAAAAAACTAAAACTAAAACTGAAACTAAACTATATAAAAACTAAATAGAAATGTGTTCACAAACTAAAAAAATTGTTAATGAAACTAATAAAAACTAAACTAAATTTTATTGAAAATTTGAAAACTATACTAAAATAAAACACATTTAAAAAAGCTAAACTAAATTAACCTTGGCTTCAACACTAGTCTGTTTTTTTTTCTCCGGTCTCGACTTGGTATTGGTCTTGGTCTCGACTTGGTCTTGGTCTTGACATGGTCTGTCTTGGTCTTGGTCTTGGTCTTGTCTTGGTCTCGATACCTTCTGGTCTTGGTAGTGTCTTGGTCTCGGTTTAGGCGGTCTTGACTACAAGTCTAATATATACATACATATACATACACATATATATATATATATATATATATATATATATATATATATATATATATATACATATATATATATACATATATATTTAAAGTGCTTAATGCATATTACTAATCAAAAATTAAGTTTTCATATATTTACGGTAGTAAATTTACAAAATGTTTTCATGGAACATGATCTTTACTTAATATCCTAATGATTTTTGGCATAAAAGAAAAATCTATAAATCACCCGTACAATGTATTTTTGGCTATTGCTACAAATATACCCATGCTACTTAAGACTGGTTTTGTGGTCCTGGGTCACATATATGTAATTATCAACACATTTAAAAAAACAAATATATTTAATAAACAAAAATAACCACAAATGATTACTCTTTTATATAAAAATTAAGTCTTTATTTCAGCATTTAAAAGTCATATATTATGGGTGCAACATGTTTATTTGGTTGAAAAGAACTGAAAAGAAAAAAGTAGTGAGATTACTGTATGTCAGCTCAAAATTTCTATATCGTTCATATATTAATATCAGTTAGTTTTATAAACATGAAAACAAGCATATTTATGTAATAAAAGCTAAATGCTGTTTTATTGTCATAATCAGGAGCTATCCTGCAGATCCTACAGAGCTACCAAATTACTACAAAATGTTACTCTGAAGGTTACGGTACAAAATCTGGATAACAATATAGCAGCTTAACATACAGATCTGGCCATTTAAAATGCGCGCGGGAAGTAAAGTGGTCTCGCGTGACGCCGGTGTATTCCAAGGGAACACGGAAAATACAATGACATAGGAAAGACATGATCAGTAGGGGGCAGTCATGTAACGCACTGGACTGGAGCAGGCTGAAAACATTGCTGCAAACTAAAGGGTACGGTAACCTGGAGGGGACACCTTCGGTTCACTTATGTTTGTCGTGGCCACACAAATGAATTCGTAGGAACGTCATATTACTTTTTGTCATTGCCACGAGATATTAATTCCTGGGAATGTCATATTATGTCGTGGCCACAAGATTATTTTGTCGAGGTAACGACATCCTTATGTTTAATGCATAAACAAACCTGCGTAACCATAACCCAGGATTATCAGAGATAGGTTTGTTAATATTTTTTATTTTGAGTTAAGAAATGATTATATTAATTGTTATAGAAATTAATGCAATATTAAGTTATATATTAACAATAGGCAATGCTGTATATGCGAATGTCTGTGCGCGATGTAGACAGCATTCAAAAGTTTATCAAGAATAAATATTACATATAAGTACTTCAAATTAAATAGCCCTGCAAGAAACATTTTATGCATCCTAAAGTCTTAACCATTAATTGATCCTCTTTTTTCTGTAATAAATTTATTAATCGTTTATATTCATTATGTCCCCCTTAATTTCGATCTCTTAACATTCCGAATCTAAATGATAAATGCTGGCATGCCATTAAAGCTTTGATTATGCTATATGGCTGGGATTATATATATATATATATATTCATTTTTAGTCTAATTATAACCTTTATAGTGTTTCATTGTCGAGTGAATCATTCACGTTCCATTTGTAAATCGTTTATGGTCACACACGGGCATTAATACAATCATAAAGTCAAAACTTTATTGGCATAGTTGTCGTTCACAATATTTGCTAAATATATGCCAAATAGCATATACAGAAAGTTATTTAGGTTAAGCGATTCACAATAAAGAAAAAAGTAGATAGCTCTAAATCACTTATTATTTATTATTATTATAGGTTATTATTATTTCAATACCTGATTAGGGCTATTTATTTTTAACGCCTGACAATTATGCCAATAACGTTTTGACTTTTTGATTGTATTTATCCCCGTGTGTGAAGATAAATGAGCATGTTTTCATTTACAAATGAAACTACGTGATGATTCATTTCTCAGTAAAACAGTTTAGTATTTATATAGTCTAGTCTATTAATTAGACGAAACAAAATAAAATATGTTCAATTCAACCTTTAAACTACATTCCAGTAAAAATCAGTCATATCATATGTCAAGCATTTACAGAATCATTTACATGAACGTTAAAGAGAGCCAAATTAAGGGGTGGAAACGCACGAAAATAAAAATATATACAAAAATAACAGGCTAATAAAAATAATATTAGTAATAGTAATACTAATGATAATGATAATAATATTAAGACAAATACGAAAAAAAGACTATTAGTTAATAGAAGGAATGTAGGCCTATTTTACTGTGTGACGATAAATTATTTCCAAATGAAACTACGTGAATGATTCACTCTTCAATTATTTGTCTATTAATTAGACTAAATAAAATACAATATATGTTAAATTTAAGCTTTAAACTGCATTCCAGTAAAAACCGCAGTCATAGAACCTTTACAGTATCATTTACGTTCAGAATGTTATGTAACGAGATCAAAATGAAGGAAAAAATAACGAACATAAACGAATAATACAAATATTACGGAAAAAAAGAAGGTCAGTCAATGGACAAGATTGTGGGATGCATGAAATGTTTCTTGCAGGGCTATTTAATGTGAAGTAGGCCTACATGTAATACATGTAAACACTTGTGAAAGCTGTCTACATTGCGCACAGACAGCATTAGCATATACAGCATCGCCTATATAATTATTTAATATTGTATTAATTTCTATAACAATTAATATAATAATTTCTTAACTCAAAATAAAATATCTCAAATAATTCTGGGTTACTAATGTCACGCAGGTTTGTTTATTCATTAAACTCGTGGCCACGAGAAATGCATGTTGAGCAAAAATACATTTCACGAAAATAATATAAAATTACAAAACAAAGAAAACAAATGGAATGAGGGATAAGCTTTAAAGTTCACGTAAAAGCCAAATATTAAGCGGCATCCTTCATGTTTTCTTTATTCAGCAAATACTTTACAGTTTTGAATTATGTTCAGCTTCTGTTTTTATGACCATAAATGACAGTTTTTTTTTTTTTTTTTTTTAGAAAAACGTCCGAACACCGGTCTCAAAAGTAGAAGCGAAAGTCTTGTTTCCACCAGCGCGGCATTTTTTTATTCACCGTAATTGATGGATGTCTAAAACAAAAATAAGGAGAATCCTAAAACATATAAATATACATTTCTTAAAATAATAACATCTGAACTTCGTACACAACAATACGGCAACGACTTTACAACAGAACACATTATTTTATTTTTAAAGTAGCTTGTACACCAATGGATTTCAGATGTCAGGATATTTCAGACCGCATCTCCACAGCATAATCACTCTAATATTAAACATAGGCCTACGGGTCAGGAGGCGGGTCGGGTACAATATTTTATTTTTTATTCGGCGGTCCGAGTTGCGGGCGGGTTAGTTGAAAACGTCGGTCGGGTTCGGGTTGTTTATCCACTGACCCGCGCATCACTGGTGTCAGGGCCGTGGACACTAATGTTTTGAAAAAAGTGGAGCGAGTGAGGAAAGCTTTCCCCTTCTCCCTGGCATGCATTTGAATGCTGAATTCGAAATGCAACTGAATGCAGTCAGAATCCGCCCCCAGCACCCCCAAAATAGTCTCCAAATGTTGATTACAACAAGGCAACAGACAGCATTCAACACCCCACCCCACCCCCACTCTGCCATTCATAAACATTTCGCTTTTTATACTACATGCCGCTTAACGCTGATGCCTCATTAACGGCTACTTTTCAGAAAACTGAAAAAAAAAAGAAAAAAAAAAAAAAACACTTCCCTTTGGTTTCCCAGAACAGACTTAAGCCTAGTTCCAGGCTTAACGAACTTCTTCGAAATAGAAGAACTACTTTTCCACTTTAAAAAAAAGAAAAAGAAAAAAGGTGGGGAAAAATTGCATAACTCACTGGAGCACTTTTGCAACTGTATTCGTTGTCAGTCATATAAGCTTTATTGTTTTGAAAAGTGAGCCTTCTGTTTATTTGTCTAAATTATTTTCTATATTAGGATATAATACTAGGCTATAGTATTTACATGGACATTAGGCCAAATCTACATGGGTTTCTTCCCTTTCACTTCAATTAGTTTTTAAGGAAAAAAAAAAAAAACTGCATGGGCAGTGCGCCATCTTAATGTACAGAATCAAAAATGTAAGAACAAATCTAAAGACAATAATAATAATAATAATAATAATAATAATAATAATAATAATAATAATAATAATAATAATAAAATTAATTATTAACACTCCTAAAAGTACAGTATAGTGCTCAAATACACTTAGGTGACCTAACCCTAGTTGATACTTTATTTCAACTTTTCAATTATTTCATTAATTTACAAATAAACAAATGCCTTTCCGATATGATATAAGTGAAAAGGGAGACGATTTCGAAAATGATTTCACCAAAAGGCGGACGCGAACTCGGGTCTCCCGCGTCAAAAACGATATGTTACTCGTATTATCACTTGCGCCACTGAAAATGTTGCACAATAGCCGTCTTTTGTAATATTTGTAAATATGGCCTATTTGCATTGTGTAAAAACATTAAATAAAAGGCACCAGACTACAGAAAATGGCATATACTAAAGTATTTTTTTTCTGTTTTTACATTTATTTTGCTTCCGACGCCCATGCTTGATGATGAAGTATAGTCTATAGGATATAACAAAGTGCTTTTCCAGTCCCGATTCGACGAGGTTTTATTCCGCATCCACCCGCTCGCGCTATATTAACTATATTATTTGCCCGCTGCCTGCTTAGAATAAATTTCTAAGCACCAAAATCGCAAAAACAAATCAAAATAATAATAATAATAATAATAATAAATAAATTAATTAATTTTTAACTCTATAAAAACTGTAGTTTATATTTATCCTCTCCATTTCTATTTCTCTCTACTCAAATTAATTGTCAGTGTATCTAAAATTGTGTATCTTAGAAAAAGAAAAAGACGAACTACCTCTTAAACATGCATATCTTAATTTGATGTTGCTTTAAAACGCTGAAATATATAATGTATTTTATTCTGAAGGTGAAAGTTGTCGAGTTATTCAACTGCCCGCGGCGCCGTCAGGATCACTTTTTCCCCCTTTAATTAAGTGGATACAGCTTAATACTCCTTCAAGAGTACGGCATTGCTCAAAACTATGCTATTTTACATATTTCTGTTATTTGTGTACAATCACAATGAAAAAACAGATGTGTATGCTATTTGTTAAAAAAAAAATGGAAACGAGATGCTAGTTTAAGGGCGCATCACAGAAATTGCCTACAATTCTGCATATAGGCTTGCTACTTATTAATTTTATTTTATTTCGTTTTGTTAAATTATTATTCATTAAGAAAATTATATTTCGCATATGGGCATTTTTATTTATTTTACATACAGCTTTTTTGGGGTTTTCTCTGTGCATAAGCTCTGCGCGTGACGTTCTGATGTTTCTGCTGCTTTTTGCTTGTGTACAATTAACCCCTCAAAACGAATTTAGCTGTTATTAATGTGACACAGCCACGTTTCAATTTAAATTTAAATGTAATTTAACACAATCTGGTCGTTAGGCTAATAACTAAACGCGTCGGTTGTCGTTTGAAAAAAAAAAAACAGAAATTAACATTTCTATTTTCAATGCAGTCTAATAAAAGTTCATCAAGAAAAAAAGAAAAGAAAATAATAATAAAACTGCTCCTGCTTATGAATAAATTTTTGCTTGATGATGAAGTATCTAAATAGTCTATACTCTATAGGATATAACAAAGTGCTTTTCCAGTCCCGCTTCCACGAGGTTTTATTCCGCATCCACCCGCTCCGCGCTATATTAACTATATTATTCGCCCGCTGCCCGCTTAGAATACATTTCTAAGCACCAAAATCGCAAAAATACTGTAGTTTATATTTATCCTTCCCATTTCTATTTGTCTCTACTCAAATTAATTGTCAGTGTATCTAAAATTATGTATCTTAGAAAAAGAAAAAGACGAACTACCTCTTAAACATGCATATCTTAATTTGATGTTGCTTTAAAACGCTGAAATATATAATGTATTTTATTGTGAAGGTGAAAGTTGTCGAGTTATTTAACTGCCTGCGGCGCCGTCAGGATCACTTGATTTTTTCCCCTTAATAAAGTGGATACAGCTTACAATACTCGTTCAAGAGTACGGCATTGCTCAAAACTATTCTATTTTACATAGGCTATTTCTGTTATTTGTGTACAATCACAATTAAAAAAAAAAAAAAAACAGATGTGTAGGCTATTTGTAAAAAATAATAATAATGGAAACAAGATGCTGGTTTAAGGGCGCATCACAGAAATTGCCTGAAATTCTGCATACAGGCTTGCTACTTATTAATTTGTTAAATTATTATTCATTCAGAAAAGAAAAACATATATTTCTTATATGGGCCTATTTTATTTATTATTATATATAGGTTTATTGGGTTTTTCTCTGTGCATAAGCTCTGCGCGTGAGGTTCTGATGTTTATGCTGCTTCTTGCTTGTGTATAATTAATCCCTGAAAACGAATTTAGCGGTTTACGTCAGTTGTCGGTTGGAAAAATAAAATAACTGAAATTAACATTTCTATTTCCGATGCAGTCTAATAAATGTTCGTCAGGAAAACAAAGAAAGAAAACAAAATAACAATACAACTGCACCTGCTTATGAATAGGCTATCTTTTTGCTATTGGTTTGAACCATAATTTCAGGAAAGAGGAATCATTGAACTATTGTACTGGTATTTGTGACCAACGCCCCCTAGAGCTGGCCATGGTGTTTGGCTACAGAATGTTGTTCCTTGCGCCACCTGGTGGATATTATATGAAGTGCAACAACGTTGTAAAAAAATCAAAAAAAGCCGCTGCGGTAGGACGCGTGCCCACGCGTGCCGAATTGCAGGCTGCCGCGTGAAAATAGACGCATTTTTAATGGCCAGATCTGTAAAATTAGACATACAACTGAATTAAACAGTGCATTGCATTGTATGGAAGCTATTTATATATACAACAATATAAGCAACAATACTGACTGCCACAGCCTTGAGTTTATTCATACTGCTTTCTAAACCAGTCTTTGGTTTGTATCTTTACATTTAGTGCTCGCCACATTAATGCTTAACTCATCTTTGACAAAAAAAAAAGAGGAGAAATAAAATATAATACATGTAAAATACATTAAGTGTGTAGTTTTTTTTTTTTTTTTTTTTTCAGATGTCACCATTTTGGCCATTTCAATTTATAAAACCTATTTAAGTACATATATAATCATGGCACATTTCACAGAGGCCTGTATTATTCGGCAAAATGCTTCATGTACTACAGATTTTGACTGGACCTGTGCCACTAGTAAACAAAATTGTGATAAATACTGTAGATTGATATAAAGATGAGTCTTTGTCAGATTGTGATAATATTTTTTTTTGTCTTTTTCTTTCTTTTCTTTTTTTTACAGGTAACAATTTTTAAATCTGACTAGAGCTGAACATGACCAAGGATTTAATTTTCTTTGCTACTATACATTCTGTACAGTGATTGGGATCAGTACGATTTTTAATGGGTTTTCGAGACGTTTCTTATGCTCATAAAGGCTGCATTTATTTGATCAAGAATACAGAAAAAACTGCAATATTATGAAATATTATTTCAATTTGAAATACCTGTTTTCTATTTGAATATATTTAAAAATGTAATTTATTCCTGTGATACAAAGCTGAATTTTCAGCATTATTACTCCAGTCTTCAGTGTCACCTAATCCTTCAGAAATCGTTCTAATATCCTGATTTATTATCAATGTCGAAAACAGTTGTGCTGCTTAATATTTAGTTGGAACCTGTGATTTTTTTCCCCCCAGCATTCTTTAACAAATAAAATTGAGAAAAAAAACAGTGTTTTTTTTTTTTAAATATAGATCTTTTGTAACAATATAAGCTACCAACTAAACATTTGGGGTCAGTACATTTTTTATTCTTTCTTTTTTTGAAAGATATTAATACTTTTATTGGCCAAGGATGTGTTAAATTAATAAAAAATGATGGCGAAGATTTATATTTTATTTATATTTGCTGTTCTTTTTAACCTATTATTCATCAAGAATCCTAAAAAGAATCTAAACATATTAAGCAGCACAACTGTTTCCAACATTGATAATAACAGTAATTAATCAGCATATTAGAATGATTTTTGAAGAATCATGTAACACAGAAAACTGAAGTAACAGGAATAAATTATGTTTTAAAGTATATTAATATAGAACACCATTATTTTAAACTGTAATAATGTTTCAATTTTTTCTGTATTTTTGATCAAGTAAATGCAGCCTTGATGAGCATATAAGAATTCTTCAAAAACATTAAAAATCTTACTGATCCCAAACTTTTGAGCAGCAGTGTATATGGACTATATATCACACATATTATGAGTGGTTTTGGGTTCAGCCAAAATTGCTAATTTGATTACCCCATCTTATTATACTGTATTTCGGTGACAGATTTTCTGAGAAAAATAGCATGTTTAATATTGATAAAACATGCTATGTTCTCAAACATATTAAACCCAAAGTACAGCATCAAAAATTGCTCTTGGCCTCCGGGAGTCAGATATTGTCCTTGAGACAGGTTGATCATCACAAAACATCTGATCAACACCAGACGTCAGATCTCAGACTGATCCGAGCAACACATCTGACCTCAACGGGCAACATTTCAGTCTCATATGAAACATTTCTCCACTCTGAATGGCTAGGGTGTAACCGCTCGTGCCATTTTGTGCACTCCAGGGGAGTTTTCATACATCTGCAGAGGTAAATGTGAGAAAAAGTTTGTTTTTATGATATATAGATATGCTGTTGAAAGTGTAGCAGTCATGCTGCATCACTCACCCTCATGGCTGTAGATATCCATGGCAGAAAGCGTGACACACGTGTGTAGACGCCAGGCTTTTTGGCCATGGCGCAGCCTGTTCCCCAGCTCACCACCCCAAGCAAACGATAGCGGCTGGTCTTTGACAAGACATCCGCTGCTACGAAAGGACCACCACTGTCGCCCTTAAATTATATGAGAAACAGTATCTCATATCACTTCACAATTTCACACAGCCACATGCATATTAGTTATGAATGTCTCCCTCTAGTGGACATGTGCTGCTCTGTTCATCAGGTCTGATGATGTCATAGCTGTGTGGCAGATACTGTGCCTTGCCATTGCTTCATTTTTTTCACATTTTCTTTTGTTGCAGCATTATGTTAAACTGCTTTAAATTACTTTTTTTTCCACATCAATCTACATCTCATACACCATAATGACAAAGCACAAAACAGGTTTGTAACAACTTTGCAAATTTATTAGAAATAAAAAAACTGAAAAGATCCCGTTGCATAAGTATTCATACCCTTTTCTGGGACACTCGAAATTTAGCTCAGGAGCATTCATATTGCTTCTAGATGTTACTACACTTCGAGTGGAGTTAAACTGTGGCAAATTCATTTGAATGAGTATGATTTAGAAAGGCACACACCTCTCAGAAAAGGTCTAACAGCTGAAAATGCATATCAGATCAAAAACCAAGTCCTGAGGTCAAGATAACTGCCTGTAGAGCTCAGTGACAGACTTGTGTTAAGGCAATGATCTAGGGAAGAGTTCAGAAAAAAATCTGCTGCATTGAAGGTTCACAGAAGCTTGGAAGACGACTGAAACAACTAGGACTTTAGAAAATGTCTGCCAGCCCCCATCCAAGCTGGCAGATAATTGCCAAATGCAGATGTGCAAAGCTTGTCACATCATACCCAAAAAGACTTGAGGCTGTAAAGGTGCTTCAACTATGTACTGAGTTAAGGGTATGAATACTTATGCAATGTACTTATTTCAGTGTTTTATTTTTAATACATTTGTAAAATTTGCAAATCTGGTTTTTGCTTTGTCATTATTATGGTGTATGGAGTGTAAATTGATGTGGGGGAAAAACTAATTTAAAGCAGTTTAACATAATGCTGCAACAAAAAAAAAAAAAAAGTGAAAAAAATGAAGGGGTATGAATACTTTTGCAAGGCACTGTACTGTACCTGGCAGGAGTCGGTTCCTCCTTTCTCATATCCGGCGCAGAACATGGTGGTTGTGACCTGGTTGTCATAATAATCCGGGCCATTGCACACAGCATCGCTGATGATGGGCACGTGGGCTTCCTGGAGGACGTTGGCTTGAGTGCCTACAAGAAATCAAAAGACATGAATGAGGGCGTTGGTGTGAAATTGAAACCTTTCTGAAAATCTCTAGAGTGCTTTTTCAAACTAATGTCTATTGTTGCTTTCATATCATGTTGGAATTAGCATATTTAAAGGGATAGTACACCCCAGAATGAAAACTGTTATCACTTACTCACTCTCATTTCGTTACTCTAAAGAATGTTAGTAACCAAATGATTTTAGTTTCCTTTAACTTTGACTTTGTCAGTGGGTCCCGAAGTGAAAATAAAATTGAGTAAATTGAAATAGAATTGTTTTTGGGTGAACTGTGCTTTTAAGAGCATTGTAATTTGAACCCTTTACAACAATAGAGTGGTGGAACTATGACGTCCCTTTGTAGGGCAATCGCTTGATAGCATCACCCTTGTTCCCTCAACAAAAAGGCAATAGGATTTTTTCATAGGCTTTTGGATTATCGCAAAAAAGAATCTCTGTGTTTAACCATAGATCGTGAAACTTACACGGTTTGTCCATCAAGATAATCCTCATAAAATAATACAACTTGTATGAAATTTGAAGCCTAAATACAAACGCCAGAACTAAAAAGCTAAACATTTTTCAAACTTATTTTTAGGAACATGTTCAGTATAAAGGATTTACTCTGTGGGTGAATTTAATTCCTCATTACATACCTTTTCATATAAAACTGGAATATATCCAAAACTAGAGCCAAAATAAAACTGAAATGAAACATTAATAATAAACACTGAGGAGTGAATAAATGAAATAATCATTACTAAAGCACATGTGAAAGCATGTATTTCTGTACATTTTGAAATAAGATCCATTAAAAGTCAATAAATCCTTGATTAATATAAATATTTTAATAAAAAAAAGTCTCCACGTAGTATTCAAATTATTAAATAACAGCAGAGTGAGCAAGTTTTTGATTATGGTAAGATTCAATTTATTTTAGTGAATAAAGTACCATATTTCAGCTATCATTTTGTTAGGGTGGTTACACAAAATGTTATTGTATCCTTTCTTCTAGAAAATCCTCAATCTTTCTGCTTTCTAACGGCTTCATTTGGCCGTAAACATTTCATTTTAATGTGGCTTCAAGCAATATGCATCGGTAAAGTTTTACCGCGACCACGTAAAGCTGGTAAATGTGGTATATAATCATAAAATGAGTTTACCTTATGGTACAAACCCAGAGTCTCCGCTGATTGCATCAGTAATAAAATGAGAATTTTCCATATGAAACTTTTCGTTGCATTTCGGGGCAAAGCAAAAAAAAAACATTGTCGAACAACAATATAAAATACCTAATTGCAGTATACAAATTATACTGCAATTAGGAAATACTATAAATTGATAAACTGTTCTGCGTGATGACGTTTAATGTCTCTGACAGCACCTGTAGTCCCATTTAGCAACTTGGTAGTCTTTTTCAAGAAACGTAACAGTTAAAAAAAATAATAATCACGAGTGGGGTGTAACTGGTGTGTCCTATGTCATACAATAAAACGTGAAAATATCTTGAGCTTGTGTTAACCACGGACCTTATTTAAAGGATTTAACCAAAATCCCATAAAAAAAAAAAAACATTGACGGAAGTGCTAAAATGCTAACTCGCTTCCGGGTTTATGCCTACAAAGTGAAGACATAGTTCCCCCACTCTATGACTATATTGTTTTTGAGATATTGTTTTTGGGATTTTTTTTTTTATGGGAGGACAACTGAGGGATGCAACTATTACAGAAGGTTCAAATGCTGTCGCGTTAACCCGGGGGAGGTGTGCTGGTATGGGCTCAACCAGGTGAATTAAATTGAGGAAATTAGAAGTTTGCGTCCAGTTCAATGTTTCAAATACGTGAATTAGTCATTTGACTGGAGTGCGATGGGCAAAGAGGTCGGCAGAGGCACAAACTCATTCACTGTGAGGAACTGGGACTTTTTGATTATGACGGGCTATCGGTAAGCTCACGTGGACTCTCGTTTTTTAGACTCTCGTTTAGATCCTTTGTTTGGTTTGGTTGTTTGGTATTTAATGTGGTAAATGTGTTAATGTTACAGGTGAAGTTTGAAAGTAATTATTACTGCATGGTTTAAAGAGATACTGATAATCGATAAGACCAAATGCTTAGATTGGTATGGTGTTGCTTGTAACATGCAGAGTAAAAGATCAAGCTGTGTTGCCTGTAAAAAATGCATTTGACCTTTCCTGTGTAGGAAAAATACCTGTTTATTTAAAAGGTTTGTGTTTGTTTACACTGTAAAAAAAGACTGTGAATTTAACGGTAAAAAGCTGTAAAAATGCTACGGTAAAAACCTGTGAAATGGTTAACCGTAAGTTCCCCATCTATATACGGTGAAAAACTGTGCATGTAATTTTACGGGAGTATACCGTTTTTGGAAATGAAAAAGAATGTAAAATGTACAGTGAATAACTGTAAATTGACATTCCCAGAATTCCCTGTTTTTAATTTTTTTTAATTTGATGTTTTTTTGTTGAAATAACTTTTTCTTCTTATTTTTTTCTTGGCAGTTTTGTACATTAGGGTTGTATGTTACATCTTATGTTGTTAAATTAATGTTTTTTGCATTATTTCAGTTTTATGTGTGTTACCATGATGGTGTTTAGTGTTTGTGTGAATGACACTGTGCACCTTTTATATAAGTTATTATTTAAAACCTCCTTGTGATGGGCTTTAGTTCATCATGTGATGTTGTCATCATCACCTGCTTTTGTTGGTTATCAGTGTATTACAAAGGTACAAAACAGATTTCAATATTTCAGGAAGTTGGTACATTACCATTATATCAGTGAAATTACGGCATTTACCTGTAAATTTAAGTGAAAACTGTAAAACATTGCTACCGTATTTTTTACGGGAAAACTCTGGTAACCACAGCTGCCAGGTTTTTACCGTTAATTTTACAGCTTTTTTATACAGTGTATTTAAAGGTTTTTCACCTGTTGCATTTGATCTTACTACATTGCCAAATGAAGTGATCAAAATAAATGTTATTCTGAGTGAAATCCCAAGTCTGGTCCTTTTCAAGTGTGGACACCTCACAGTTCGAAGGCACTTGACAAACGCTCACTGATGCTCTAGAAGGAAAAACCACGCATTAAGGGCCAGAGGTGTAAACTTTTGAACAGGATGTTTCCCAGAAGACAAAATTAGTGAAATTTACCCTGATCTTTAAATTCAAAAAGTTTTTACCCCCGGTTCTTAATGCATTGTGTTACTTTCTAAAGCATCAGTGAGCATTTGAACCTTCTGTAATAGTTGCATATGAGTCCCTCAGTTGTCCTCAGTGTGTAAAACAAGGGACTTATGAACAACTATTACTAAACATAGCGGTGGATCATTAAGGTAACAACACAGTATTAAGTATTAAGAATCAAGTATGTAAACTTTTGAACGGAGTCATTTTTATAAATTCAACTATTATTTTCTTTTGTGGGCTATATCTAAATATCTATTATGTGAAATATCTTATTCAGGTCAGTACTAAACAAAAACATATAATAATAATAATAAATAATTAACATTTTGCAGATTCTGCAACATGTATGTAAACTTTTGACTTCAACTGTATACCCAGCTAACAGGGAATGTTTTCAGAACATTGGCTTTTTGCAAAATTTTCTTAAAATTATGAACAAAAGTTTCTTCCATTAACGTTAGTAGAACATTTGTTCAAAATAGGTCTTTAATAAAGTTCTTAAAATGTTAGCACAAAGATTTCTACATTGCTCATGGAAACTTTTTTCTGAAATGTTTTATTTGGATGTTCGCCTAATGTTTTTTACTTTTAAGTTTTTTTTTTCCTGTTTATTTTTATTCCAAAGACAAATGTTATTGTACAGAGACTGTATTTTTTACATTCTTAAACCCTCCCCAACCAACCCAGAACATACTGCCTAATATTAATAATGATATTGATTAGAATACAACAAAGATGGATATGCAATAGTTAAATAAAAATGGAAAAATAAATAAATAATTACAAAGGGAAAAAGTTAAAATGAAATAAATAAATACATACATACATGAATAGATAAATTAAACTGGATACCATAATCAGGAATATTACAATGTCAAGAAAGTACCTTTATGGCAGTGAAATATGATAATAAGGGTTGCCAGACATAAGAGAATTTATGGGAACCTCTAATTGAATATTTAATCTTTTCTAGATGTGGGTATAACATCAGATCCCAAAGCCATTGTGATACTTTAGGTGGATTTGTAGATTTCCAATGTAATAAAATTTGTCTGCGAGCCAATAAGGATGCAAAGGCAATGATATTTAGTTTAACGTTTTTTTTTAACTATTAACTTTTTTATTTTTAATATTTATTTCAGATTGTTCAGTCAACATTCAAAAGTAATGTTCATATAATGTTTACAAAATAATAATGTCTTAATGTTTTTGCTATTGTTTGCATAATCAAGAAAAAAAAATGTTTTAGTTGGGCATGCATATATAACTGCAAATGATTTTACAATCACAGGTAACAATGCATCACTACCTTTTTAGTTTTTATAACTTATTATGACTAAGGTCAAATAGTTTCAGCCATGATTTTCAGCAACAATATTTCTATTAGTAATTTTCTTTAAAGCAACGTTTATGTGCACTCATCTCTTAAATACAATCATTCTAACATGACATGAAGACAGCCAATGTACAACAGCCAGTCAATTACTTCACAGACAATAATTCTTGACCTTTGGGGTTTATGAATAAACAGGAAATATGTTTACAGTAAATTAAAGCTTAGCAGGAAAGTGGGCAGCTTCATAAATAAACATTTAAAACATGCAACTTTTATAGAAAGTATAACTATTGTACTAAAACATGCTAGAATTTTAATAAAGCAATGACTTAAAATGTACTTTAAAGCAAAACTTCTAATTTGACAATATTATAAAGTGCACTTTTTAAAAGCGTGCTACGAAACAGTGTTTTCTCTTTAAGTATGCTAAAGTAGCGTTTTATTTCTTTTAATACTTTATTATCTATACTTAAAGATTTGTACACTAAGATAACTACACTAGAAGTGCAAATTCAATATAATTAAGCACACTTTTTTCACAAATTATAACACTGGAATGATGTGAAAAGCCTGTTAGGCTTATATCACAAGTAAAGGGAAGTTGAAATTATTGTCTGATAATCAATTGCTGGTCATACATGACCACAGCAATACTCACACAGGTCACTGACACAAAGGTCAAATTACAGACAGACAGAGAGGGAGTCTCCAGTTTCAGGTAAAGAGATGATAAACACTGAAATGCAGCACTTTAATGACACAAAATAAGTAATTACTAACCATAATACTCCACATTACCCCAGCCAGTCACTGTACCCATCTGTCCATCTGCCAAACGCTGGCCGTAGGTCGGAAGACACACCGGCTGGATATAATCTAAAAGGCCAAAACAAATGAGTAAAACACATAAATCAAATGCAATACTGTAAAAGGACACTAGAGGGAACATTTTGCAATTTAGCATTTCTCAAGCTCGATTTACTTTGTTTACATTGAGAAACAAATGCATTTCAGAATCAAATCCAACACATTCCCTACAACATTCTGGTTAATGGTTACAGAAAACCATGGATATGAAGAAAAGCTTTGTCCTTCTGGAAAACTCTGATGGTATTGTCTTTTGTTTCACTCAAGGCCCCTTGGACATAGAGGAGCTTTGTTTTCAGGACGAGCAACCTGAGACTAGAGCGAGGTTTTACTATAATGAAGTTCAGTCAGACAGGCCCGTAACATACCAATACCTAATGAAAAAAACCTTAAAACACACTTTGATTACACTGCTGCCAGTAAAGATTTGTCCTTGATACACAGAGCCATTTCCTTTATGAATGCATTCTTTTATAAAAAAAATAGCTTTGTTTTAAAATACCTTCAAACAACCCAAGATGACATTTACGGTAGTATTTCAAAGACACTTCTATTTAGAGTCATTTAGTCATTTTTCCGCCAAATCTGATTGTAAATATGCATAATCACAGCCAATAAGAACATATGTGACCCTGGACCACAAAACCAGCCATTTTTTTTGCGAATTGTGATTTATAAATAAGCTTTCCATTGATGTATGATTTGTTAGGATATGACAATATTTGGCCGAGATACAACTATTTTAAAATCAGGAATCTGAGGGTGCATAAAAAGTTGTCCAAATGAAGTTCTTAGCAATGCATATTACTAATCAAAAATTAAGTTTTAATATATATATACCATAGGAAATGTACAAAATATTTTCATGGAACATGATCTTTACAAAAAATAATAGTTTTGACCCATAGAATGTATTGTTGGCTATACCCATGTCACATATGTGATGTTTAATGTGCATCTATACAGAACAGGATTTTGGCCAATGACGTTTCATTATGGCCAGGGCTACCTATTTAATGTTGGTTAGTGTGAAAACTCACCAGTGAACTGTAGCGGTTTTGTCAGCGACAGGACTGCAATGTCACGACTGTTGTCATCAATGTTGGCATCGACGAAGGGCAGATAGCTGCTGTGGTAGACAACCGTCTTCACCTCAGCGATCACAATGTTCTTACGGATGGGAGTGTTGTAGATCGATCCCATCAGAACCCGCCAGCGTGACACATGACGATACCTCCTGAGGATACGGATAACAAATCAGCATATTTCTGAAAAATCATGTGACACCGAAGACTTGAGTAATGATGCTGAAAATCCAGCTTTGCATCACAGGAATAAATTAGATTTTAAAATATATTCAAATAGAAACCCATTATATTAAATTGTAATAATATTTCACAATATCACAGTTTTCATGTATTTTTGATCAAATAATTGCAGCCTTGGTGAAAAAAAAAAGGACTTTTTGTAAATTGTATGTTGCATGTTTTGAAAAAAAAAATCAGCTTCTCACTAGAGAATAGCAAATCAATAAATGCTTTTGAGCACTATAAAATGTTTTTTAGATTTGAAGTACTGAGATTCAAAAAGTTTTTTTTTTTCTTTTTTAACGACTAATGCATTCAAAATAGTAAAGTTAGCCAACAAATTGTTTTGTTCTCTCTTAAAAATAAAGGTTCTTTATTGGCATTAGTGCAGAAAGAACCTTTACCATCCATGGAACCTTATCATTCACAAAAGGTTCTTTACAGTGGAAAAAGGTTCTTTAGATTATCAAAAGCCGCTTTTCCACTATCGGGCCGAACCGTTCTCAATGCTTAACCTTTCTGTTCCGTGCCGATCCGGGCCAGTCAGCACAGATACGGTTTGATTTTCCACTGTGGTGCAGATAACGGAACTCTTTGGAATGTAAATACAAATGCGTCAAATCGTTGCCTTGGGAACGCAAGAGTAGACAGCTTCTACTGTTATTGTCCTTCTGGACGCGATATGTATGTTTGAGTTTTTTATTTTTGCCCAGCACTGTTTTGAACTTTTCTTAATGCCCTTCTCTGCAAGACACTGCGCTATAATTTTAAAAACTTTTCGTTTCTCTTTGCACCCTCCAGCTGTTGTTGAATTTTTCTTTCTGTCCAAATATCAATATTAGAGCAAATGTTTCATCCACAGACCAAAGTGTCTCAGCCATTTATTTTTATATTTACCGTATCTGCTTACTGCGTATCCGCTTAGCCATAGAGAAACTGGTAGCCAGGCAAAAGCGGCTAAAATGTTCTTCACACTAAGACAAAAGGTTACTGAAAGGTTCTTTGGGGAAGCAAAACTGGTTCTTCTATGGCATCGCTGTGAAAGCCCCCTTTTGGAACCTATATTTTTAAGAGTTTTGGCATGAGAAAGCAAGAAAATTTAGAGTAGTTTAAAGGTTAAGGTGAGTGTTTTGTTTGATAGCCCCTCCATGAAGTGTACAACATTCCACACTTTTTTTTTTTTTAGTTAATTAAGTGCGTCCTCAGGACATTTGAAGTGTACTTTTCTTTTTGGAATTTTCAGTATGCTATTTACAGTGTTTTTACAAATCAATGTCATAAAATAGACGGTTTGCACATACATCACAGTTTGGTCAGTTAACCAGATGCCCTGCCATACTGGCTCAGATACTCAGATGTTAACAACAGCATGGATTGCATGGTTAATGTACTACTGAATACATTGTTCTGCTAATTGATGCTGTCTAAACCATGGAAAAAATGTGTGGAAGCTAAATCATATAGAGAAGGCAGTCTGTACGACTCACAATGTTTTTCCCAATTCTGACCATATAGTACAGCCTAAAACATGATAATAATTGACCATTTTCAGCAGCAATAATCAGCAAAATATGCGAGTTTCATTCGGTTCAGTGGCATTGTTTACATTCAGTGCCACCAATTTGGCAGATTGATGACACATCGTAAAAACACTCTATAGTGTATATGTACACAAATTGGGACGTACCTGTTCATAGCATCTTTTAGCAAGTTTGCAGCATGTTTTTAGCATATATTAGTAAAGATAATAGTAAAAGTATGTCACTTACTCAGGAAAGCAGTGTGCAGCACTGATGATCCAGCGATCTGAAATGATGGATCCACCACACTGGTGAACTCCGTCATACTGTAAACTGACCTGCCACGGCCACGAACCCTGACGAGCATCCTCTCCCCCTACAATCCGCTCCTCAGGTAGCATACGACGACCACAGTCTATAGCGATAGACAGCAAACAAATTATGCATTTGCAGTGCAGATATTGAATATACTACAAATATGTACAAGTTGTAGCACTTACCCTGACAAATCACCTCAAGTATCTGACCTTTGTCACATTTACTAAAACACAAATGAAACAGAATGATTTAGAGAGCTTAAGATATTGTTTCTTTTTTGTTTGTCAGATTCAAATTCAGTCTGATACAATGTTAAAGACAGAGAAAATTAGATTGGGGTATGTTGACTGGGCATAACAACATTGGCTCTTTTCGAGGCCTTTCGAAAGGAGTCTCTTATTCACATCAAGGCAGCATTTGTTTGTGTTACAACAGTAAAATTGTGAAATATTATTACAATTTAAAATAACTGTTTTCTATTTTAATATATTATAAAATGCAATTTATTTTTGTGAGGCAAAGCTGAGTTTTCAGCATCATTACTCCACTCTTCAGTGTCACACGATCCTTCAGAAATCATATGATCATATGAATATTAATCTCTTACAATGATGATAGCCATTTAGAATGAATGTATTCTGATGTGCTAAATTTTTTGCAAGCAACATGTTAATCACAAATGATATTATATCAAAAGAATAGCTGCATGGAGAAGTGTTTGATTTATTTTTTTTATTTTTTTCAGTTTAATTTGATGATATCCATGGTGCATATACTTTTTTTTTTTACATTTTATTTGTATGTAACGGACTTGTCTTACCAAGGATAGAGGGCTGTTTTTATCTTCTTCCCATATGTTAACTCGCTCTCTTTCACGCAGAAAAAATCTTGCTCACCACCATTGTCAGGAGCACACGTCACTGAGAAATTCACTGCTCTGAATAGAGAGAAAAACACAGATCAAGACTTGACTGAAACAATGGATTTCAGTCCTTAAAAGATTAGTTCACTTCCAGAACAAAAATGTACAGATAATTTACTCACCCCCTTGTCATCCAAGATGTTCATGTCTTTCTTTCTTCAGCCGCAAAGAAATTATGATTTTTGAGGAAACATTTCAGGAATTTTCTCCATATAGTAGACTTCTATGGTGCCTGCGATTTAGAACTTCAAAAATGCAATGTAAATGCAGCTTCAAAGGGCTCTAAATGATCCTACCCGAGGAAGAAGGGCCTTATCTAGCGAAACTAACGGTTATTTTTTTTGAAAAAATCACAATTTGTACACTTTTTAACCATAAATGCTCATCTTGTCTAGCTCTGTGATGCGCATACATACTCTGTGCGCTCCGGTTCAATACAGTCAGGGCATGTCGAAAAACCCATCTCATTTTCCCCTTCATCTTCAAAATCGTCCTACAATTCAATTTAAGTTTATTTGTATAGTGCTTTTCACGAAACAAATTGTTGCAAAACAGCTTTACAGAAAATTAAAGTTTGTAAAATTAAAGTTGTTCTTTTTTTAAGTAAAAAAAACAGTTCTGGTGCATAGTGTGTTTTCTACAGGTTTGTTCAGCCCACTCACCTGTGTGTAGCACACTTAGAATTGCACAATGTGTTCTTTGAAATATGGAGTCTTATTAAAAAAGTGTCTGGTGCGTAGAGAGGAAAAAGTGTTTAAATGCATTATTTGAATGTTTGGCTAAAGAGATGCGTCTTTAATTTAGATTTAAACAGAGAGATTGTGTCTGAACCCCGAACGTTATCAGGAAGGCTATTCCAGAGTTTGGAAGCCAAATGCGAAAAAGCTCTACCTCCTTTAGTTGACTTTGCTATCCTAGGTATTACCAAAAGGCCAGAGTTTTGCGACCTTAGGGAGCATGATGGATTGTAGCGTGGTGGAAGACTAGTTTGGTATGCAGGAGCTAAACTATTAAGGGCCTTATAGATAAGACATAATCATTTGTAACTGATGCGGAACATAATAGGTAGCCAGTGCAGAGACTGTAAAATTGGGATCATATTTGACTTGACCTGGTAAGGACTCTAGCAGCTGCATTTTGGACTACATGTAGCTTGTTTATTAACCCCTTAGTGTTCCAACGTTCCACCGGCGGGACGTTTTGCATTGAGTTAAGTTTGACAGGAACTCTAAGGGGTTAAAGATGAAGGACAACCACCTAGCAGTGGACTAGCTTTTCTGCATCAGAAACAGGTAACATGTTTCGTAGCTTAGCAATGTTTCTAAGATGGAACAAATGCTGTTTTTCGAACATGAGAAATATGATTTTCTAAAGACAAGTTGCTGTCTAATATAACACCCAGATTTTTGACTGTAGAGGAAGTAACGGTACAGTACATTTGTTGCAAATTGTAATCTAAGAGATTCTGTGTACTGTTTTTTGGTCCAATGAGTAATATCTCTGTCTTATCTGAATTTAATAAGAGCAAATTATCAGTCATCCAATCGTTTTTCTACACTGCTGCAGAAGTACTAACCCAGTGTTTACAAAGTGAACGTGCAAAGAAGCTTAAATGGCCTTTACAAAAAAAATTAAAACACGATGTAGTTGGACAGTGATTTTGCAGTTGGAGGAGAAAATGAGATGGGAGTTTTTCAACATACCCTAACTGTCTTGAACCGGAGTATGCATGTGCATTGCAGAGCTAGACAAGACGAACATTTGTGGTTAAAAGGTGTATAAATTGTACTTTTTTTAAATAACAGATCGTTTCACTATATAAGACTCTTCTTCCTCGGCTGGGATTTTTTAGAGCCCTCTAAAGCTGCATTTAAACTTCATTTTGGAAGTTCAAACTTGCGGGCATCATGGAAGTCCATTAAATGGACAAATTTCCTGAAATGTTTTCCTCAAAAAACATAATTTATTTACGACTGAAGAAAGAAAGATATGAACATCTTGGATGACAACGGGGTGAGTAAATTATCTGTACATTTTTGTTCTGAAAGTGAACTAATGCTTTAATTCAAACCAAAAAAATGTTTGTTACCTGACAAAGCCCATCTCCTCACAGCTGATGTTGGCCATGAGCTGGTTGGCGCTGGATGAGCAGACGTGTTTCCACCTCCGCTGAGTGGAGTCAAACACTCGCAGCCTCTGGTCTGCGGCGCTCACCTGCACTGCAAGACATGATCAAGACAGTGAGCATCTTCATACTGTGGTAAATACTTCATGATACAATGCAATCCAATCAACATGAACGTCTATTTCCATTGTGATGGAAAATGTGAAATGCAAAATAATTATTTTATTTCTTAGATTATAACTTGATGCCACTTGTTGAATTATACATGCAACACAAATTAGTTAGTTAGTTTACAGCATATTTATAGTCTATATGGTCTAGTATTTGAATATAGATAGATAAAATAAAAAAAGAACAATGCTTACCATCAAATAATCCAGTATCTTCTGTCGTTCTGAGATACGTGACTGAAAACAAACAAAGAAATCAAGTGTAATAAGCCTCTAAATCAGCAGTTCTTATAAGCAAACTGGATTTCCCAGAAATCCAAGCAGAAAGTCTCACCAAGGGCCCAGATGGCGGCTCCCAGCCCTGCCAGTATGATCAAGATCAAAGCTACCACAGCGGCCACCCGACACCTGCTGAAGATGCTCATTCCTGGACTTCCTGTAGGACAGAAACTTACAATTCAGTACAGGACAAAGCGTATACTTAATGCAGTAATGTAAGATTTTGTGAACCTTAAAATACATGCCTGTGCGCAAACACGTAAACCATGACAACTGATGAAAAGAACAGAACCATGAACGAGATCAATAGTCCAAAGTCATCAATTACTCACTGCTAAAGTAAACGAGGGACTTCATCTCAGTGCCATGATCAGCTTTCTCTCTCTCTCCACACACACACACACACACACACACACACACACACACGCACACACACACACACTCACTCACTCACTCACTCACAGATCAGTGTCAGCATGTACCTAGAGATGTAACCATGTCAGTGGTAAGTAAAGACAATCATTACCAGTCCTGCATGGCTGGACTGTTTACAAGCTCTATATCATTCTCCTAAGACCAGTATTGCTCATTCATAACCATTATCATCTTAGATAAAACACATACATGTGTAAATATGACTTTGATATATACATTCACTTTCTGCTTCTCAGATGTTTATCCTGAAATGTGACCCTGGACCAGTCATAAGGGTCAATTTTTTTTTAAATTGAGATTTATACATCATCTGAAAGCTGAATAAATAAGCTTTCCATTGAGGTATGGTTTGTTAGATAAGCCAATATTTGGTCAAGATACAACTATTTGAATATCTGCAATCTGAGGGTGCAAAAAAATCTAAATATTGAGAAAATCGCCTTTAAAGTTGTCCAAATGAAGTTCTTAGCAATGCATATTACTAATCATAAATTAAGTTTTGATATATTTACTGTAGGAAATGTACTAAATATCTTAATGGAACATGATTTTTATTTAATATCCTAATGATTTTTTGGCATTAAAGAAAATTTAATCATTTTGACCCATACAATGTATTGTTGGCTATTGCTACAAATATACCCGTGCTACTTAAGCCTGGTTTTGTGGTCCAGGGTCACAGATAAAAAGATAAATAATCTCTCAAGTGTCTTCTATATGATGTTTAGCTTCAGAGAAGATTTCAACAAAGCCATAGAGTGAACTGTGCTCAGATTTGGCAAGATAAGTCTGGAATCAAAAGTCAATATGACCTCAAACATTCATGAAATATGCTATTATATCATTAAAATACATCCAAGTGCACACATAGTAGTGAACACGCACACACACCGTGAACACACACCCAGAGTAGTGGGCAGCCATTGCTGCGGCGCCCAGGGAGCAGTTGGGGGTACGGTGCCTTGCTCAAGGGACTCACCTCAGTCGTGGTATTGAGGGTGAGGAGAGTGCTGTATATTCACTCCCCCCACCTACAATCCCTGCTGGATCTGAGACTCAAACCTGCAACCTTTGGGTTACAAGTCCAACTCTCTAACCATTAGGCCACGGCTGCCCCCAACACAATACAAATAAAAAAATCATAATAGGTGATTCTCCTGCAAATGCCCGGTGGTAAAATCCTGCTTCTGTCATTGGGACAAAAAATACATATATATTTTGACCAATAAATCTATTTTTGGGAGTAGTGGAAAATAATACAGACAAGACTCAAACCTGCATCCTCTACTTTGCAACCACATACATTAAACCATACCAATGAGCCATGGCTCCAAACAAAGTACATTCAATAGTCCATTTAAAATGAACAAGTATCACCAGAAATAACTTTCTATGGACTTTTTAAAAAATAAAAATGTAGGATTTTGTGATTGATGGGATTCAGATTCAGGGCTTTCTGCACAAGCAGATGTTATGTAAACCATCAAATATGTGTTTTCCTGACTATGAGGAGCTTGTGCAGAAGGTCTGGTGTGATGATTAACAGTTGGCCCATGCGACACCAGACTGAAGCAGAGACTGTGCTGTCTGATAAGCTCAGAGCAAACAAACACACAAAACAGGTTGCCGCAGCTCTGCATCAGGACTGAACGCACAGGCCTTTGGGTCATAGGGACATATGATGTAGAAACATCTCTTTACAGTATTTAAAGGCCCTTGTGATCTGCTTGACCCAAAAAAGCACTGAAAAAGGAGAACAATCTGACTAAACCTTCAGGAAATCTACTTCCTGAATGTGTAAAATCACTTGGTCTACCCAAAAGTGAAAAATCTGTCATACTTTCTTCTGTGGAAAACAAAAAAACATCAGTGTTGGGAAAAGTTACTTTTAAAAGTGACCCTAAACCAGTTTTTGAAATTGAAATGTCAAGTTTCCATTGAACAATATTTAAAAATCTGGAATCTGAGGGTGCAAAAAAATCGAAATATTAAGAAAATCAACTTTCAAGTTGTTTCAAGTTCTTAACAATGCATATTACTAATGCAAAATAAAATTTTATTCATATTTATGGTAGGAAATGCATAAAATATCTTAAAGTAATGCATTGCAATATTGCGTTACTCCCTAAAAAAAATAACTAATTACGTTAGTTACTTTTTACGAAAGGTATGCATTACATTACTTTTGCATTACTTTTTAAATCTGGACAGGGCTTTTTTTGTTTGTTTTTAATATAAAAAGTTTTATTTTTGGCAAATGTAAAAGCCCTTTCACACCAAATTTTACTTGCGTCTGTATAGTAGAATACAGAAGATAAAAAGTTCAACACTCTTCAGCAATTTAAAACCTTACTTAAAATGCATTACCCCAACATTGAAGTAGATATATTAAAGAATGTTTCTAACAAAGCATTTGTCTTCCATAGTATGGACAAAAAATACTATGGAAGGCGATGGAACCTGAAACTAACTTTCTTTTGTGTTCCACAGAAGAAAGGAATGCATACAGGTTTGGAATAACACAGTAAATGAGTAAATGATGACATAATCTTTTATTTTTGGGAGTACTATCCTTTCGAGAACAATGTGTGATGCGTTTGCTGGGAAATTCATTCATGCTAGAGCTTGATGATTCACACTCTCAGCAGTTTGGAGGGAATCACAGGTCATGGTCACAGTTAAATAACACATGGAAAGTGATGTTAGACTGATGTAGGGCTGTCCCCGACTATGAATTTTCATAGTCGAATCAGAATTTTCGAATCTTTCTATAGTCGACCGATAGTCGAATCATCTAGGCTTATGTGTGTGTGTGAATGGGTTGGGAGGGGCACGACACTATAGTCAGCAGGAGGGTAAAACAGTTTTTATTTTATTTTACACACTGCACACAGCAACAACTTTTAATAAAGCGACCAAAACTGCCTGCCAACTGACAGACGAACTTATTTAGGTTTAAATAAAAACACAGAACGCGTCTTTTAGTTCTAAAAACGCGAGGCGCACAGCACTGCCTTTTTTGCTAAGCAACGACCGAAACAGCTGTCCTGTCAGTCAAATCAAAGGATTATAGCGCGAACGCTCTAAAATCTTAGTTTTTTGCTGTTAAGTAAACTGTCATATTAGCAGAAACCCTAAATAATACAGCTCCTGGTTACCTACGATAGACACCAAAGGTTTCTCCTCCATTTCTTGCAGTCTCCGGACTTTTTAAGCGACGGTAAACTTTCGCATCACAACAGAAGGCCCGCCTCTCCATTCATTCGATTGGACAATGGAAAAGAACGCGAATGACGTTGGGAGTTTTTCCGCTCAGAGTTGATTTTTTTTTTCAACTTCAGGCGCTCAGACTCAGAGCGCTCCTGCAAAAACGCGAGGCGCGGGGGCGCATAAACAGAGCGCAGAACGCTCACTGCCAACAGAAAACCATTCAAAAGAGGCGCCTCCAATTGCAAAAACGCGTTCGGTGTGATCGCGGCCTAATCCCTGCCGTCAAGATGGTCCGCATCTCATCATGGATCAGGGCAAGTGAAAATTAAATCTGTCACAGGGGTGGTTAGATTTATTCACAAACACGTTAAAAATATTTATTGAACGCTTCTTTCTTTTCACTTTTGTTTTTACTGCATTATCATAATCAAAGGCTGTATATAACGTAATATAACCGTACAAAACCAGTAGTTCTGTGTGCAATTAGACATTGAGCACCCCCATATTGCCAAAATGGTATGATGCTCGTTTCACCCGCGAAGATTCGACTGTGAGATCGGTGGTCGAATCAGGCTCCGCATATCGATGCATCGAATCTTCGACTATTCGGGGACAGCCCTAGACTGATGTTTATCACATGACGAGAAAAATAGTGGTAGGCTGCTGTTTTTCCTTTCATTGAGTTTAATTCCAAGATTTCAGCTCTAAGGACCGTAGTGACTAACAGCTTCTTGCATACACTGTATCGTCACTTAGTGAATTAAAAACTAACGTGGTTATCCCTTTACCGTAAAGTGGAAGAAATGTTTTTAACAGAAATGACTATTCTGTCTCAGTCTTTATACAACTGCTTTCCAAATGAAGCAAAAGTCATTTTGTTGCAGTATTTGCAAATATAGAGACAGCAAAGTGATTCAAAAGATGCAAAACTAGCACAGCTACACTAATAGTTTCACTGCGAAAAATGCACTTAATTTTGATTAGAATTTGACAATAATTTTACTCATCTAGAAAATCCTTCTTGATATATGAATTTAATATTTTGGCTGGAAACAAGACAAAAAAATCTAAGAAAGAAAAACATTTTTTGCTGTGTTGGAGTCAGTAATATATTTTATTTGTATGAAATTGAAACTTTTACTCTGAAAGGACATTTATTTGATCATAAGTGACAATAAAGAAATGCATACTGTTACAAAAAAATTCTATGTTAATTAAAAAAATTATTTTTTGAGCAGCAAATCAGCATATTAAATCAAATGGCATTTTATAACAGGAATAAATTACATTTTTAAATATATTCAAATAGAAAACAGTGATTTGAAATTGTAATATTTCATAATTCTACTGTGTTTTTAATCAAATAAATGCAGCCTTGGTGAGCATAAAAGTCTTCAAAGTCCTGACGTATTGTCAAGTATGGTGACCCATACTCGAAATCGGCCCTCTGCATTTAACCCATCCAAGTGCACACACACACACACACCGGGCAGCCAGCGTCCAGGGAGCAACTGGGGGTTCAGTGCCTTGCTCAAGGGCACTTCATTCATGGTATTGAAGGTGGAAAGAGCGCTGTTAATTCACAATCCCCACCTTCAATTCCTGCCAGTGTGGGAATCGTACCGGCAACCTTTGGGTTACAAGCCCAACTCTCTCATCATTAGGCCATGGCTGCCTTCTTTCAAAATTCTGGAAAAAGTTTCATCAATTGAGCATTTGGTATGTTGCTAAACAATCCATTCAACACATTTACTTCTATCGCTCACAGCCTCTTTTTCTTTCCATCAAAAATTTTATATGCCTTTATTTTTAATTAAATATGGCTAACTAAGATCCACAATACAGAAAATCAGTTGTCTGAGTGAACTATGCCGTTAAGCGGCTTTCCAGAGAGCATTTAATAACACAGCAGATTTTATCATCTTAGATGTTGGACTGAAACTATCTGAGAACTGTAGCCATTCTACTTGTGAAATGTCCTGGTCCTTGATGCAAGCTAAAACAACGCACTTGTGAAAGTGAAAACGAGACCATCCCTATCTCGCCTTGACTCTCAACTGAGCCCAGCTTTGAACAGTTACATTAGAGGTCAGAACAAAACTGAAACAATGTGATGTTTTCCTGTCTGCTCTCTCTCGTTTCATTCCTGAGGATTTCTCCACTGCCTCAGACTGTTTCTACAGCACCTGCCATGACCCATTTGACCAGAGAACAAATAGTACTTTTGTCTGAGTGGGGGCTTGTATGAGACAGAGCTACTTCATGGTACACTGCTCTCTCTCTCCGTCCCTCTCTCTCTTACTCATACCTGGCCATACCTGATTGATTCAAGTTTTGCAGCCAAATTAAAATCACAAAGGCCTTTAGGCTCTAAAATGGCCTCTACAATGAAATACATCCGCTATAAAGGACTGTTTTGGTCTAGAACATTATTTGAAAATGCTACATCAAGCAAGCAGCAAGTTATGGAAAAAATTAACAAAATATACTTCATACTGTATACATACTGTAATGAATAATCCACAAATTAAGAGGAGAAAAAACACTGTTTTTTCATGCACGTGTCAAGTTTGAGATTTTGGCTTTTAGTTGTTTCATAGAAGACCAAAACTTCAAGTGTTTTTTTTTTTTTTTTTTGACTAGTGGAAAGAAAACACTCAATAGTCACTGTTAAGTGTTTGTTTTATAGCACTTTATCTATTTGTGGCAATAGATTTTAATTACAATACATAGGCTGTTTTCTCAAAATGAGTTTTTTTTCTCCTACACTGAGCCATAAATCTCCACTTCAGTAGCACTTACACACACCAAACACACAATTTTTATTCCTGTCTATATTCTGAAAGTTTTTACACAGGGATTTGTTCATATATAATTTGCTTGATTTTATACATTTTATACCCCAAAATGGTAAAATAAATAATACATTATTTTCCGTCTGTTCTACTTTTTTTTTTTCTTATTATGGAGTGACAAAACGAGATATCCAAAATACTCCTTTGTAAAAACATTTGACTCTAATATGTCAAAAAAAATTAAACAAGAATTTTGAAACTGACCTCATCCAGTGTTTATATTATTATACTAGAAATGTACCCATAAACCCATAATTAAGTTTTGATATATTTACAGGAAGTTTCTAAATTATCTTCATGATCTTTACTTAATATCCTAATGATTTTTGGCGATAATATGTGACCCATACAATGTATTTTTGGCTATTGCTACAAATGCTACTTAAGACTGGTTTTGTAGTCCATAATCTAAATTTCACAAGTTTGCATAAGTGCAGTTCAATTTGTTATTTGAGAAGAACAATAAAGGTTCAGCTTTCTCAACAGTTCCCAACCTTAATTTATCCCTGATTTCTCATCTAATTGAGCATTTTTAGTCAGGTAAACAGCTGTATGTGCACATCACGTCATGTCTTGACACTTTTTTGGCCTTTTGTCAAAGTAATACACAGATCCAGACTGACCAAAACAAATCGAGTACATGACCCATCTCTGTTAATCTTTAACACGGCAGTCGTCTGATGTCAAAAAGGAGAGAAATAGCTCGGTACTCACCGATCTTCTTCTCTGGCATCTTTATCCAAAACAAAAAAACTGAAAAATAATCTTGAAATGGTTTTTAACGATTCCTCCCCAAAACCTTGCTAGGTTGCTTCTTCAAACCTGAAAATGTGGAGAAAAATGTTTATAAAAAAGTGATCCGACAGCTGTCGTGGACAGAGACGGGTTAAGCAAGTTAAATAAACCAAAGGGCAAACTGAGAAATAATTCAGAGGGTTACAGTCAGTGCTATTAACAATCACAAAAAGTGTTTTCAGCAAAAAAAAAACGAAAAAAACAAACAAACAAGCCAACTTTGTTGCTCTAAATTTAAGTTAATTTACATTAATTTATGTAATTGCTACTAATTTTTAAAATGTTCTTCATTGATAATTACATTCAAACTGGTTCAAGTGCAATTAATTACTGATTTATAATTTTACATTAGGTTTTATTTTATGCCATTAAACACTTTTAGAGGGCTGAAAAGGTCTTGTGTAACTTGTGTTTAGCTAAAAAATAACCTTTTCTCTGTTTCCAAATATTTACATTTATTTTGTCTTTTAACTTCCTTTCAAATCAAATGTAGGCTACATTAAACATTCTAAATGAATGAAAAAATACACTGTAAGAATGAAATATAACGAATGATGGTCAGTTACATAACGTGGAAAATTACCTCAGAAGTAATTGTTGGTATCATAATGGGATGTGAAAATATAAAAATGAATGTCTAATTTATTTACTTCCAGTTTCATCAGTTCTCTTAATAGTAAAAAACTAAGTTCTCACCTTTACCTCTCCGCTTCAGGTTCTTGGATAAACTCTTGAATAGAATACAAAGAGGTGAAGAAGTAAATCAGTGGTTTCGTCCAGATATTCGCGCTGACATTTCACTTTCCCCGGAGTCCTTCGCTCTTTTATTGCGTGTTAAATAAAGCTATTCTCCGGCGGGCAGGACAGCGCTTCTCCTCACTCTCTCTGCTCTTTCTGCGCTGTTCGCTGGAGTGGAAACCTCCCTCTTCCGGTCAGTAGCGAGTATCAGGAGAGCGCAGGTGTGAGTGTGTGCAGGTGGAGGTGGGCGCGCGCGCTGGACAGGTGAATCTGTGTGCGCGCAACTCACTTTCAGCAGCAGCTCATCTAACGTGTAGTTTTTTTTAATGGATTTTTGCATACAAAAGTAATCATTGAAATTGAATAAATATAAATATAATTGATATTATAATGTAACATTCTCATAGAGAATGTTGATAGTAATATTCAGAATATTTTAAAAACATAAATAACATAAACGTATTTTTTATGCCCAATTTATTAATTTTCAATAATAATAATAGGCTAATACTTATTATTTTTATTATTATAATTATTGAAATAACAGCAGAAGCTGTTATTAATAATGAAATATTAAATATAGATGTTAAATATAAATGTCCATAAAATAAAATAACATCGGAATTATGTAGTAAAAAAAACTAAAACATCATCAGCAGCTGTTATTAATAATGAAATGTTAAATATAGATGTTAAATAAAATGAATATAAATAAAAAATGTCCATAAAATAACATAACATCCGAATTATGTAGTAAAAAAAATCCTTAAACATCAGCAGCAGCTGTTATTAATAATGAAATATTAAATATAGATGTTAAATAAAATAAATATAAATGTCTATAAAATAACATAACATCAGAATTATGTAGTAAAAAAAAATCCTAAAACATCAGCAGCAGCTGTTGTTAATAATGAAATATTAAATATAGATGTAAAATAAAATAAATAGAAATATAAAATAACATAACATCGGAATTGTTAAATAATCCTAAAACATGAAAAACAACAAACAAAAAAAGAAAACATAATTTCATTTAATTTTATTCAATATAATACGCAAATATAATATTGTTAATAATTATGCTCTTTACTTCTTTAGATTGGCCATAAATACCCTGAACATGATATATGCCCAATTTATTATTTTTCAATAATAACAATATAATAATTATTATTATTATTTAAAAAACAGGAGCAGCTGTTATTAATAATGAAATCTAAAATATAAATAAAATAAATATAAATGTTCATAAAATAACATAACATTGGAATTATGTAGTAAAAATATTTAAAAAAAATTGTAAATGGGAACATAATTTTATTTATATAATACTCAAATATAATATTATTATTTATTATGCTCTTTAGTTCTTAGATTGGCCATAAATACCATGGAGCATGTATGCTCTGTGCCCATTTTATTATTTTTCAATAATAATAATAATAATAATGATAAAAATAAGAATAATATAATAATTATAACAATGATAATAGTAATTATTCTTATTAAAAAACAGCAGCAGCTGTTATTAATAATTAAATATTAAATAAAATAAATATAAATATTCATAAAATAACATAACATCAGAATTATGTACTAAATAAAAAATCCTAAAATATGAAAAACAAAACAAAACAAAAAATGTAAATGGGAACATAATTTCTCATCATTTAATTTAATTTATGATACTCAAATATAATATTATTAATTATTATGCTCTTTAGTTCTTTAGATTGGCCATAAATACAATGTATGCTCTGTGTATGTATGCTTATTTTCCAATAATAGTAATAATAATCATTATTATTAATCATATTATTAGTATTAAACCAACAGAAACAATGAACCTAAAACATGAAAAAATAATAATACAAATAATAATAATAATTTAAAAAATGTAAATGGGAACATAAATTCATATAATGTTATTTAATATAATACTCAAATAAAATATTATTTTTGATAATAAATACCATGGACCATGTATGCATTGTGCCCATTTTATTATTTTCCAACAATAATACTAACAATGACAATAGTATTAAAAAAAATAATTATTATTATTAGTAATATTATTAATTGTTAATAAACGAATAGCTTATTTATTGTTAGTTTTAATGTTAAAATATTTTGCTATAGATTGTTATTGTTCATTAAAGTAACATAACATTGGGAATTATGTAGTAACATATATCTTTACCATATTTTTTTAAATCATTAAACATGGAAAAATAAAATTCTGAATAATTCATTCATATATTTGTATTATAATTATTATTGTGCTCTTTAGTTCATAGGATTAGCCAATACCATGTATGCTCTAGGCCTAATTTAATATTTTATGATAATAAAATAAAAATACTTAACATTAAATATTAAGTAAAATTCATTTTAATGTAAAGAATTATTAGTAGTAGTTTGTTGATGTTCATAAAATAACAGCATAGGAATAGTAACATGAAATGTAAAAAAAAAAATCATGCAACAAGCAGGAAACAGTGACATAATAAATGACGACAAAGAAGGAGGAGGAACGAAAACCAGACCAGAAGGGTGATGTTTTCACATCTACACTGTAAGGAAATGCTCAAGGCTGCAACAATGTTTACAAATCTCCTTGCAGGCGTATGGACCCTGATGTCTTTCATTCTTTCGGGTAAGATTTACTACAGAAGTTTTGGTTCTACAGCAAAATTCTCTAAGGCTGAGAGTATACAATTTTCTTCAGCCGGCACAGGCTGTTCAGACAGTAGAACCAGCTGTTTCTGGTTAGATTCCTTCAGACTTACTCATATGCTTCCATTTCAGGCGCTCTTGCCGCAGACTGGATAGTGCATGTTTCTGAAGAGCCACTCTATGCTCCTCCTGGTTCCTCTGTAGTTCTGCAGTGCACCTATGACTACCCTGAGGAGTCCGACCAGGGAATTCCACGAAAGGTGTTGTCTGAGATGTGGTGTCTGAATGAAAGCCGCTGTATTACTCCCAGATACTTGTACCACAGTGCAGGGATATTCCCTGAGCTCTCCTACCAGGGCCGAGTCCAGTACTTGGGGCAGACAGGGAGCAAAAACTGCTCTCTGATGATATCTGATCTGAGGTCAGAAGACAGCGGTGTGTACGTGTTCCGGTTCATCACAGATCACCTGAAAGCCAAGCTACCAAGACAGAAAGGAGTGAATCTACAGGTCACACAACAGACAGAAAGTAAGAACAGTCTCTTATGCTCTCATATTAATATTAATTAATGCCCTCATAGTTTTTTTGCATTAAGAACCATTCTTGGTTCTCCAAAGAAATTTTCAGTGAAATCTTCTTAAAAGAACCATTTTTTCTTAGTGTAAAGAATATTTTTCCACTATAATGGATGTTAAACGTTCTTCATTAACTTAAAAAAAAAAACCTCTTTATTATTTAGAGTGTGAGAAGTGCATTCAAGTTGCCGATTTTCAAAGTTTTAAATCATTTGTCAGTAAAAATCATTTTAGGATGAGAATTTAAAAAAATAATAATAATAAAATAATAATAGAAAAAAAAAATATTGCAGACACAAAAAATGTAAAATTTTAATTCTAGGAAAGCCTGGAAATCACAATTTTAAAATGTCCTAATATTTTCAAAATGTTTAAGATCTCATTAGCAATTTTCATTCTGTGTATATCTTAAAAATCATTTTAGGATGAGAATTAAATTAAATAAAAAAACCTGGAAATCACAATTTTAAATAATATCCTAATATTTTCAAATCTCTGTTTATTATTATTATTATTATTATTATTATTATTATTATTATTATTAAAACAACAGTAGCAGCTACTATTAATAATGAAATATTAAATCTAAATGTTAAATAAAATAAATACAAAGATAAATGTAAAAAAATATAAATAAAAAATCCTAAAACATGCAAAAAAAAATGTAAACGGAACATAAATTATTATAATTTTATTTAATATAATACTCACATATAATATAATTAATTATTATTATGCTCTTTACTTTTTTATATTGGACAAGAGCATGGACCATGTACATTAGCATATAAATATTATGTAATGTTATAATGTTTTAATGTTAAAATTGTTCATTATACATTGTTATTGTTCATAAAATAACAAAAAAATCAGCTATTAATATTAACAATGTTACAATATTATTGCAATATATTATAAATGAAAATGGACAAAATAAAGTTCATAATAATTAATTCATAATATTAATATTTTTTAATTATAATAATAATACAAATATTATTATCATCATTATTGTTGTTGTTATTGTTGTTATTATTATTATATCTTTCTGAGTTTTTACATTTTCACATAAAATATAAAACTGACCACAGCATTTATATAATTTATATGGTAACACTTTACACAAAAGTCTTACTATTAATTACTGTTTGTTAACGCATTAACTATTAACAAAAATGAGCAATAGATTTGTTACATTATTTATTAATCTTTGTTAATTAAATTACTAATTGTTAATTAAAAAACTATTTATTGCTAGTTCATATTAATGCAGGTTTATTAAATAAAGCATTAATTTAGTATTAATATAAAATCATTTTAGTTGTGAACCCCCACATCAATGAAATATAGTTGTTTTAAAATCCAAATCATGTCTACAATTAAGCATCTTGAATGTTGACATGAACATGTGTGAGACAAGAAAAAAAAAAGCGGCAACAAATGGATTGGCCAATATCTTCTGTCTGTTTCCTGTTATTTAACACAGAGAGTAAGCAAAACTTCCTTAGTTAGCCACAGCAAATGTCAGCTTTTCACAAGAAGACATTACCAAACACATTTCCACAAAACAGAGGCACTTCCTCAGAGAAATCTGTCTTGCTTTCATGACCTTCTCTGCGGGAGATTTATTTTAAAAACTGTGACTGGTTAACATGACATTATTTAGCACAGACACTTTAAAATGTGTGAATACTGTGGTATAAGTTACGGTAGACAGGAAGTCATGTGATTTGTAAGCAACCCTGTTATTATCTTTTTAAATAGTATGTAAAATAATATATGGTATAATATCTGCAAGTTTTTAATTGTTCTAAATTGTTCTCAGCAAGAAGTGCATCTTCATCCACTACTGGCATTGTGCTTGGAGTTATTATTATGGTTATCATAATAGCAGGCATTGTGGTATTCATCAGACGCAAGTCACGGTAAGCAAAGCTCAATTTCCTCAATGAGTGTCTTGTGTGGCATCATTTCTGGTCTTTGAAACTAATGGAATATGGCTTTGTTTTTCAGGGGACAGAGGTCAAGATCACTTTAAACAGGCTATAGGATGAAAAAAAAATACTTGTGACTCTGCTCAAAACAGAGATGGAAACCAACAGTTCTGCTTTTTTGCTGTTTGTGTGCTACTTTAACATTCATTTTATGCATTTCTGCATCAATTGCTTTGAATTGAGTCTATTATTTATCTATTTGTATTATTTTCTGCATAGCACGTAATTTTAATAAAAAAAAAAGCACTTGGTTTTATTTATAACACCTCACTTGCTAAAAATGATGAGACATTATTTAAATGAAAAGTTCATCCTAAAATAAAAATGATCATCTGTTGTTATTTACTTACCATTTAATTTGTGAAGAACCTTCACACAGTTCCAGGTTGTTAAAAGAAAAAAGAGAAATAAGTCAGAATTGCATGATATAAACTCACAATTGCTAGTGATAAAGTCAGAATTGCGAGACATAAACTCACAATTATGACTTTTTTTTTTCAGAATTGCGAGTTTATCTCGAAATTGTAACTTTTTTCTTGGAATTGTGAGATATAAACTCCATTGTGTGTTATAAACTGTTATAAATTCTAAAAACAGTCTTTTTCCCCCCTTAAAACTGTACTTTATCCAAACTCACAATTGCAAGAAAAAAGTTTGAATTGCGAGGTACAAACTTGTAATTGTGAGGGAAAAAAGTCAGATTTGTGACTATATCTCACAATTCTTACTTTAAAACGTGCAATTGCGGGTTCATATCTCACAATTCAGAGAGAAAAAAAGTCAGAATTGTGAGATAAAAAGTCACAATTACATTTTTAAAATGTGTAATCAGTGGTAAAAACAGGCTTTCACAGTAATTTGATATGTGAATAATGCAAAAAGGGCATATAGCTATTGTTTTTCTTTGTGTGTGTGTGTGTGTATGACAAAGAGAGTCAAAGATCAATTTTCTTAAATAGTAACAGATCAGTATGCATTTTAATTTAATTTTCAGTAATTGTAGTAAATTGTGTATTACCGCCAGAGAATGTATGACAACAGACACTTTGTTGGCATTGTAAGAAATTATTATTTATTTGGGGCTTCCTGTGATTTATCATTTCAGTTTTTAAGTGGGATGATTTTTTTTATGATGGGTTTATTCATGTCACACTCAAGCATATAGTAGATACACTACTGTTCAAATGTTTGCGGTCAGTAAAAAAAAAATCCTTCAGGTCCCAAAAACTCTTTGAACAGAATGATGTCAATTTTTCTTATTTTGCCTAAATATTATATATTCTTTTTTTCATTCAGTACTGCCCTTCAGAAGCTACAGAAGATACTTACATGTTACCAGAAGACAAAATAAGCTAAATTTACCCTGATCTTCAAATTCAAAAAGTTTCCACCCCTGGCTATTAATACGTTGTTTTTTCTTCTGAAGCATCAGTAAGCATCTGAACTTTTTGTAATAGTTGCAGATGAGTCCCTAAGTTGTCCTCAGTGTGAAAAGATGGACCTCAAAATCATACAGTCGTTATTGGAAAGGGTTCAAATTCACAAAAATGCTGAAAAACCAAAGAATTTGGTTGACCTGAAGGATTTTTCTGAATAACAGCAGGAAGTTTAACTGTTAAGGACAAACAAGTGGCTCACGAACAGCTATCACTAAACAGAAAAAAAAAAAAAACTGTGGACCATTCATGTATCAATACAGTATTAAAAATGAAGAGTATGTAAACTTTTGAAAGGGGTCAGTTTTATAAATTCAACTATTATTTTCTCTTATGGACTATATGTAAACGTGTTTTATCTGAAATATCTTAGGTCAGTACTAAATAAAAAATATCATGCGTTTGTATGATCCCTCTTACTTTGCTAAAATAATTAACATTTTGCAGATTCTGCAATGTGTTACATTTTGACCTCAACTGTACCTGTTTTTACCAAAGAAATGTCGTCTTGTGAGCATGAGAGATTTTTTTTTCAAAAACATTCAAAAAAATCTCACTGACCCCAAACTTTTAAACAGTAGCGTATCGTTTTGAGCAGCTGGATTTTATTAGAGCAAACTGCAGCTGGACACAATTACACATCCACTGGAGATTTCTTCTGCTTGTGTGGCCTATTTTCAAGTCTCTAATGTTCAGCCTACATCAAGTGGTCCATGCGTGCTCTGTAAGTACATGTTGTTTAAAAAAAATCCCTGTGTGGTTGCACAATTTCTTCCATCAGTTCACCACTTTAGACTCCAGACTCTTTCATCTCATCTCTTGGTTGCTTGGCGAGAACACTATAAACAACATTAGGACCATCTTTGAGCTTCTTCTCTCCATCTAGAGGTATGTTTGTAACCTTTGCCTGGTCCCGACTGTAAATAAAAATGACAAACATAACATCTATGATCTTAGTATAACAGAGGACTGGCGCAAACCAGCACACATGAACTGTGTAATTGTGTTTAACCTGGGCATGCGAGAATAATGCACCGTAATGTAGTTGATTTTTCCCTGGTCCTCAGCGCTCTGAGTGGATTCGTCTTTTAGAGGCACGATGGAAGGGTGGTAACTTTCATAAATCTCCTCCGGCTCCTCCTGAAACAGGCACAAAATAAAAGACTCATGCGTTCACTCAATTCATATACTATCCATCCTTAATATTAAGACTACGCTCAGTGCATCACAAGCAGAAGGAAAAACGATCTTCTGTAGCTTCTGAAGGGCAGTACTAAATGGAGAAAAAATATGGTATTTAGGCAAAATAAGAAAAATGTACACATCTTCATTCAGTTCAAAAGTTTTCACCCCCGGCTCTTAATGCATCGTTCTTACTTCTGAAGCATAAGTGAGTGTTTGAACCTTCTGTAATAGTTGCATAGGAGTCCCTCAGTTGTCCTTGTGTGAAAATATGGATCTCAAAATCATATAGTCATTGTTGAAAAGGGTTCAAATACACAAAAACGCTGAAAAACAAAAGAATTTGTGGGACCTGATGGATTTTTCTGAATAACAGTGGGCAGTTTAACTGTTCAAGACAAACAAGGGACAACTATCACTAAACAACTTAAAAAAAAAAAACAGCTGTGGATCATTCAGGTAACAACACAATATTAAGAATCAAGCATATGATATGTAATCTTTTGACTGGGGTCATTTTTATAAATTCAACTATTATTTTCTCTTGTGGACTATATATAAACATATTTTATGTGAAATATGTTATTCAGGTCAGTACTAAATAAAAAATAACATGCATTTTTGTATGATTATTTTGGTCAATTAATTAACATTTTGCCGATTCTGCAAGGTGTGTGTAAACTTTTGACCTCTACTGTATACTACTTACTGGAATGTCTGACATTTTTGTGCTCTTGAGGAGAAATGTCTCTGAAGTTGATTCACTAAACACAGTATTGTCCACTGGTAAGTCAACTACTGGTGAACACTAAAACAAAAAAACAAGGGATTCAATAAGTATGATCATTTTAGGTTAGATTAAACTAATCGATGACAGAGTAAGATGTATACAAATTACCTGTTTTTCTTCCTCAAGATTTTCAGTGTCCACACGATGCATGTTTTTACTGAAAAAGACATGAAATGACGTGTGTAAGATGAAAATATCAGATATTTACTATTAAAGCCAGCAAACATAAAATCACCTGATCATGACGACCACGGTAAGTGAGATCAACCCAACAGAAACGCCCACTGCAGACGCTAATGCGATGACCTTAAGTCGGCCTGAACAAATAAAACACAACATCTCAATCATCCTGGAAAACGTTCCAGGATTTTTCTCCATATAGTAAACTTTAATGGGGATCAACCAGTTGAAGGTCCAAATTGCACTTTCAACGCAGCTTCAAAGTTCTTTACACGATCCCAGGCGAGGAATAAGGAAGGAAAGGAAAGGAAAGGGGGGTGAGTGAGGCCAAGTATGGTGACCCATACAAGGAATTTGTGCTCTGCATTTAACCCATCCAAGTGCACACACACAGTAGTGAACACACACACACACCGTGAACACACACCCGGAGCAGTGGGCAGCCATTGCTGCGGCGCCCGGGGAGCAGTTGGGGGATCGGTGCCTTGCTCAAGGGACTCACCTCAGTCGTGGTATTGAGGGTGGAGAGAGTGCTGTACATTCACTCCCCCCACCTACAATCCCTGCCGGACCTGAGACTCGAACCTGCAACCTTTGGGTTACAAGTCCGAATCTCTAACCATTAGGCCACGGCTGCCCCAAGGGGGGTCTTATCTATCAAAAAGATCTAAAATAAAATTATAATTGTATATACTTTTTAACCACAAATGCTTGTCTTGCACTAGTTCAACGTAGGCGGAAGTACCGACCCAGTGTTGACAAGGTAAATCAACGATGTTGGGTGATTTTTAAGATGAAGGAAAAAGTGAGTTTTTCGTCCTACCCTGCCTTTTTGAACCGAAGTACACAGAAGAATAATTAACTGTGCACGACCTTTCCAACGTGATATAATGTAATTTGTCACACAACGCAGAGCAAGATGAGCATTTGTGGTTGAAAAGTATGTAAATAATTTTTTTGTTACGCTAGATAACACCCTTATTTCTCACCTGGGATCGTGTAGAGCTAAATTGAAACTGCAATTTGGACCGTCAACCTGTTGATCCCTATTGAAGTCCACAATATGGAAAAAAATCCCTGAATGTCTTCCTCAAAATCCTTAATTCCTTTCCGGCTGAAGAAAGAAAGACATGGATATCTTGGATGACATAGGGGTGAGTAAATTCAGGAAATGTCTATTCTGGAAGTGAACTAATCCTTAAATACCTAGTGGTACTGTGTGCATATTATATTTACATTATATATTAAATGTTTATGTATATTAAATTGAATTATTTTTAACCAGCAGTAAAAGCAATAAAACCAATGTTAAAGAAACAATATCAATATACAATATCACATATTAAATGAGGTAGATGTTTGACGCTTAAACAAACAAACAAACAGTAAACATGTTGTTGAATTGTGTAATGCATTGACCTCGAACTTTCACTGTCAGAACCGGGGAGCTGTGCGCTCCGATGCGGTTGCGGGCCTCGCAGTAGTACTGGCCGCTGGCTCCAGGGCTGACCTCAGCAATGGTGTAGCTGGGACCTGATCGAGTTTCCCAGGCGTCAGCCGTATTGATCCGATGCCAGGTGTAGTTCTCCACTGCCGGATTGGCCTGACTGATGCAGGTCAGCGTCAACGAGCTGCCCGCTTCGATCACAGTGGAAGGCCGAGCCAACACAGAGGTGTTTTTGGGGGCATCTGAGAGAGAGAAGGAGACAGAGAGAGAAGTGGGGAGGTTAAATGAAAGAAACAAACAGATTGAGGTATAAAAAATTTAGCAGTTTATAGCGGTATATAAAAGCAGGTACAGCATGCACTTTTTTGCAAGCTATTCTGTGAATGTGTGAGTAATTAGAATAAGTAAATATTTAGAATAAGTGTATTAAATGTGTCCATGTCTCTCTCGACTCCCCTGAGCCCATTGTGTTTTAACAGATCTCCTAAAGCGTGCTGTGGGTTTGGTGGGGGTAACTGAGAATGAATGGGGGAAGTTACATGAGAGGAGGCAATGCCTCCATCACGGTATGATTGGATATGACTGGTTATGATCGGCTGTGATTGGTTCATGCAATAAATCCTGTCTCTTGCATGCATGCATGTTCGCGAATCAGTCTAAATGAACAATATACATTTTTCATACCCCTGGCAAAATCTGATTTAAAGTTACTTTTATTCAACCAGCAAGTTTTTTTTTTTGACCAGAAATGACACAGGCTTCTCCCAAAAGATAATAAGACAATGTACAAGAGGCATCGTTGTGGAAAAAATTATTCTCAGCTTTTAACTACATTTTAACCAAAATTATTCATACCCTTTGCAAACAGTCACAGTCTATGGGGAAATCCAAAGTTCTATACGATTCCAAATAGTCCAAGCTGCTCTAAAGCATCCTAATTACCCTGATTCATTGGGAACAGCCGTTTTAATCAACTCAACAGGTGAAAAACAGAAGCTCTCTGCAGTTGGTTTGTGGACAGAAATGGCTAAGACAAAGGAGCTCACTGAGGACCTGCGGCTGTGCATTGAGGCTGCTCACAAGTCAGAAAAGGGCTATAAGACCATATCTAAGACGTTCCAAACTGAAAAATCTCAGAGGACATGGTCGGAAGCCAAAAGTGACACCTGTGCTGGCCAGGAGGATAGTGAGAGAGGTAAAAAAAAGAATCCAAGGATCACCACCAAGGCCATCCTGATGAATCTGGGCACTGCTGGTGGCAACATCTCAAGGCAGAAAGTCCACAGATACTGCACACAGCTGAGTTCCATGGGCTAAGACCAAGGAGGACACCAATTCTCCAGATAAGGCACACAAAAGCCTGCTTGGCCTTTGCAAATGCTCATCTGGACAAAGAAGAAGACTTCTGGTCTTCTGTTTTATAGTCAGATGAAACAAAAATTGAATTGTTTGGCCACAAAGGTGTAGCCTTCATTTGGCGTAAAAAAAGGAGAAGCACACCATCCCTAAGAACACCATCCCCACTGTCAAACATGGTGATGCGAACCTAATGTTTTGGAGGTGTTTTTCAGCCGGTGGACCAGGGAACCTACTGTAATCACAGTAAATTGTACCATGAAAAGGAGCAATACATCAAAATTCTCAACAACAACATCAGGCAGTCTGCAGAGAAACTTGGCCTTGGGCACCAGTGGACATTTCAGCATGACAACAACCCAAAACACACAGCATAAGTGATGAAGAAATGGGTAGCAGACAAAAACATTAACGTTTTGCAGTGGCCCAGCCAGAGTCCTGACTTAAATCTAATTGAGAATCTGTGGAGGGAGCTAAAGATCAGGGTGATGGCAAGGAGACCCTCCAACCTGAAAGAGTTGGAGCTCATCGCTAAAGATGAATGGGCAAAAATACCAGTGGAGACATGCAAAAAGCTGGTCAGCAGTTATAGGAAGCATTTGATTGCCAATAAAGGCTTTTATATTCATTATTGAGAATGAAATGAATCTGTGACATCTGTGAAATGACATCTGTGTCATTTCTAATAAAAAAAAAAACTTGCTGGTTGAATAAAAGTAACTTTAAGTCAGAATTTGCCAGGGGTATGAATAATTTTGGGCTTGACTGTAAGTAAACAACATACACACTTAGATGTTATGTCAAAAATAAGCTTTGAAATGAGATGAGAACATAATCGTTGGGGGGGGGGGGGGGGTAGTGAGTAATCAGCTTGGTGAAATTTAAAGTAAATATGTGTGTCTGTGACCAATATTTACTGAATTTTAATGACTGATGATCCAAAAAAAATTTTAAAGTAAGTTAACTATTAAACAGAATAGCTGAAAATAAATTTACAAATAAAATATATTGTTTAAATTGTTACTGCCTTAAGTTATTATTTTGGTATAAATGTAAAAAGCTTAAAAACATTATTAATGAAAAAAATATAAATATAAAAAATATTTTTTTCTAACAGAGTAAGTAATGTTTATTTAACCAGAAAATGTGACTTTTCAATATATGCCTATGTTTTATCATTAACCAGGTGAAATTCAACATTTTGAAAAGCAGTAGCATACATGTCCTACACAAACTGTACAATTTGAGGTATTAGTCATTCATGCCCATGGTATAAACAATGTGGGACAAGTCACGTACCAAAGTTTAATACCAAATAATTTAAACACACCCCTAACCCTAAGTATGACCAATGCTATTAGGTACGTTTGACTTAACACAACTTTTTATCTCACAATTCAAACTTTTTATTTATCTCACAATTCTGAGTCCTACATAAACATAGAGACACAGATATGTGTCCCTGGACCACAAAACCAGTCGTAAGTAGCATGGATATGTTTGTAGCAATAGCCAACAATACATGGTATGGGTCAAAATTATCGATTTTTCTTTTATGCCCAAAATTATGTTCCATGAAGATATTCTGTAAATGTCCTACAGTGATTAGTAATTCCAGATTCCAGAGATTCCAGATTTTCAAATATTGTATCTCGACCAAATATTGTCCTTTCCTAACAAACCATACACCAATGGAAAGCTTACTTATTATTTATCAATATAAGAAATGTACCCTTATGACTGCTTTTGTGGTCCAGGGTCACATCTATAATTGTGAGATATTAGAGTTTACATATCGCAAAAAAGAAAAAGTGTGAAGTGTGAGGTATAAAGTTAGAATTGTAGGATAAAAAGCTGCAATTTTGTATCTTTTTATACAGTGACTGAAACAAAAAAAATCTAAAGTATAAACTTGCAATTCTGAGGAAAAAATTGTGAGATATAAAGTTTTTCATCTCACAGTTCTGCTTTTTTGCCCTGCGTGGGTTTCCTCCGGGTGCTCCGGTTTCCCCCACAATTCCAAAGACATGCATAGGTAAATTGAACAATCTAAATTGGCCGTAGTGTGTGAGTGAATGCGTCAGGAAGGGCATCCGGCGTAAAACATGTGCCAAATCAGTTGTGCGGATCACTCCGCTGCGGCGACCCCTGAGTAGAAGGGAATAAGCCGAGGAAAGAGAGAGTTCTGCCTTTTTTCTCAGAATTGCAAGCTCTAAAATGATTGGAAATGGATGACACCAGAAGACGCATTAAAATAAAGTGTATAATATTAAACTTACAAAGCACTGAAAGGGAAATGGTGGGTGATGTCCCCATGCCAAACACGTTCCATGCAGTGCAGTAGTACTGTCCGGCATGATAGGAACGCACAATAGGAAAAGTGAGATTTTGCGCAGTGCCTTTGGTCCAGGGCTGACCGCTGTTCACTTTGTACCAAGCGTATTTTTCCACGGGAGGGTTAGCATTGCTGCTGCAGGTCAGAATGACAGAAAACCCTTCCATGATGTCTCCTTTAGGACTGATGAGGATTTTTGTGTTCTTTGGGGAGTCTGGAAACACATATAAGTATATTTTATAATAAATCAAAGCATAGAATAAGTACTACAAACTGTCATTGCTCAAAAAACCTTACTGTTTAAAAGTTTTGGTAAAGGTTTTGGTAAGATTTGTTTGTTTTTGAAAGAAAGCTGCATTTATTTGATACGAAATACAGTAAAATTATATAATACCTGTTTTTCTTTTACATTGAAAACTTAATTTATTCTTGTGATGCAAAGCTACAATTTCAGTATCATTAGCCTTCAGTGTCAGATGATCCTTCAGAAATCATTCTAATGTTGAAAACATTACAAAATAAAATCTTAACTGTCACTTTCAATCAATTTAATATGGTTTCCCTGGCGAAAAAAACAGCCAACCTAGGCTGGTTGGCTGGTTTTAGCTGGTCAGCCAGCCTGGTTTTAGCTGGTCATAGCTGGAAGGCAGGCTAGTTTTCGAGGGGTTTTGGCCAATTTTCCAGGCTGGTCAGACTGGTCTTAGCTGGTCTGGCTGGGAAACCACCAGTTAAAACCAGCCTGACCAGCCTGGCCAGGCTGGGAGACCAGCTAAAACCAGCTACTTCCAGCTTAAACCAGCTAAAACCAGCCAACCAGCCTAGGATGGTAATATCTGTTTTTTTCAGCAGGGTTGCTCCCATAATTTAGTTTATATCTCGCAATTCTGACTTTTTTTTTTAATTTTTAGTTTGAAGCTCTTAACATATTGCCATAGTTGCTAAAGTATTTTAGGGAGTTGCATACTTCTCACTCCAAAATCACCCACTTGGATGGTTCTCTTTTTCAATATATGTCTATGTTTTAACATTAACCAGGTGAAAATTCAACCTTTTGAAAAGCTGTAGCACACGTCCTACACAAACTGTACAATTTGAGGTATTAGTCATTCATGCCCACAGAATAAACAATGTGGGACAAGTCACGTACCCAAGTTTAATACCAAATAATTTAAACACACCCCTAACCCTTAGTACTATTAGGTATGTTTGACTTAACAAGTGAAAACAGGAAGTAAATACTCCTTTTTATGGCTGAGCATCATGTGGTTTTCCGGTTTCCCTAAATATGTACACTTGATTTGAACTTTGATCTATTTGAGAGAGGCAGACAATGTGACATAATGTCCTGCCAAAATTAAAGTTATTACACAAGAACCAGCAACTGAAAGACATCTCTGCACAGACACAAAGACAACAGATCAGCTACAGTATAATGGACATATATGTCTAATTAGGGAAAGTGCAAAGTTTAAATGTCTGGTGACATTTTCAAAACAGACTGTCATTTTGACCTATTTACTGATAAACTGAACATCCTGCAGATTAAAAGCTGCTATATTTAGAGATGCATGCTAATGAAATCAGTTACGTACTTTACACTAAGAATACATTGTTCCTTTAGGAACTGTTCAGTGAAAGTGTCTTTGGGGAACCAAAATGTTTTTCCTATTGAATTGCTGTGAAAACCCCTTTTTAGAAGCATCATTTTTTAAAGTGTTTGCAAACAGACTAACACTGCCTAAATAATTTTTTTTTGGCTATATAAAAAAGAGTCAACTTACAGGTAACATTGAGTAAAATTGGTCTGGACCGATCTGTGCCGAGAGGGTTGCGGGCCACACAGAAGTATTCTCCATGGTCCCTGTAGTCCAAACTCCACAATCTCAGCTCAGGTTTAAAGCTGTCTGGCATGCTGCCACTCTCTCCTTCTTTGAACCAGGCAAAACTTTCTGCTGGCGGAGCTCCATCGCTACTGCAGGTCAAAGTCACCGAGTCGCCCTCTCTGACTGCCTCTCGAGGGGTGATCTGTACCATGGTGTAGCGAGGAGCATCTGAGACAGAGAAACATAGAGATGAAATGCAGTTTCTAATGGGAGAGAGCGACTGACGGTAGAATTCAATTGAGCACCATGCTTTAATCACTGTATCTACAAGTTTTACAGTTGAGGTCAAAAGTTTACCCCCCCCCCCCCCTTTCAGAATCTGCAAAATGTTAATTACTTTACCAAAATATGAGGGATCATACAAAATGCATGTGGGTTTTTTTTATTTAGTTCTGACTTGAATAAGATATTTCACATAAAATACATTTACATATAGTCCACAAGAGAAAATAATAGTTGAATTTATAAAAATGAACCCGTTCAAAAGTTTACATCCCCTTGATTCTTAATACTGTGCTGTTACCTGTTCTTTAGAAAAGCCCTTCAGGTCCCACAGATTCTTTAGTTTTTCAGCATTTTTGTGTATTTAAACCCTTTCAAACAATGACTGTATGATTTTGAGATCCATCTTTTCACACTGAGGGCAACTGAGGGACTCAACTGCAACTATTACAGAAGGTTCAAATGCTCACTGATGCTTTAGAAGGAAACACGATGCATTAAGAGACTGGGGTGTAAACTTTTGAATGGAATGAGGATGTGTACATTTGTCTTATTTTGTCCAAATATCATATTTATTTCATTTAGTACTGCCCTCCAGAAGCTACAGAAGATACTTACATTTTCCCAGAATACAAAATAAGTTAAATTTACCCTGATCTCTTAAATTCCAAAAGTTTTCACCCCAGGGCTCTGAATGCATTATGTTTCCTTTTAACGCATCAGTGTGCATTTGAACCTTCTAAGATTGTTGCATATGAGTCCCTCAGTTGTCCTCAGTGTGAAAAGATGGATCTCAAAATCATACAATCATTGTTGGAAAGGGTTCAAATACAAAAAAAAGCTTAAATACCAAAGAATCTGGGACCTGAAGGACCTTTCTAAAAAACAGCAGGCAGTTTAACTGTTAAGGACAAACAAGGGACTCATGAACAACTATCACTAAAAAAAAAAAAAAAAAAAAAAAAAAACACACACAGCTGTGGAATATTCAGGTAACAACAAAGTATTAAAAATGAAGCGTATATGAAAACTTTTGAACAGGGTAATTTTTATAAAATCAGCTATTACTTTCTCTTGTGGATTATATGTAAACATCTTTTACATGAAAAATCTTTTTCAGGTAAGTGCTAAATAAAAAATAACATGCATTTTGTATGATCCCTTTTTTGGGTAATATAATTACCATTTTGCAGATTCTTCAAGGTATATGTAAATGTTTGATTTCAACTGTACAAACTACTGAAAACTACAAAACTACTGCCTATATGCATGCAGAATACTCACATCCAAGAGCTAGGGTGACTCCCGGGGAATGAACATTTTGAGGTGGTATTGGACGGCAGGTGTAGGTACCTGCATGCTGACTGTCAAAGTTATAGATGGCTGACAGCTTGTTGGACTGACCCAAGTTGATCCCATTCCGATAAAGGGCAAAGTTCCTGCCAGGGGCGGCACAGCCTCGCGCCACGCAGCTCAGGAAGACCGTCTCGCCAGCAGCATACATGTTGCCTATTCTTGGTGGATGCACGTGAACTTGAAGCTCTGGAACCAGGACAAGATTTCACTACATTAGATCCATGCAACATACTAAATTATTTCAGAAAGAAGCAGGTGGGTTTTCTCAACAATTATATGCAAACAAAAAAAAAAAAAAAAAAAAAATGTTAATTTCTCTCTAATTATAGGTTTTCTATTAAAATTGTAAGTGGAAAAGTGTAGCCACAATTATCCACCTTTTTAATTCTGTAAGAGCGGGTGCAGCCATTTGTAATCTGTATGGGTCTGGCTTCTGGTATCATCCACGTCCAGCTATTTTTAGCTGTACAAAAACAGCTTGTTTTGCTTATTGATATTGCAAATTAGTGTGTCTTGCCATATTATTTGAATGTATTATCTTAATTATGAGCACACTGGTTTTTAGTGCAAACACTGTATGTTGTTTTTCTTCTCATTATTTTTTATTTCGTAGTCTTTTCTGACACTTTTGATCAATTTCATGCATTTCTGCTGAATAACGGTATTGTAAATTGTACTGACTCCAATATATAAATGCATCTAGATATTAAAACTGGTTATTATTTAACATAAAAACACTTAAAATATTACACTTTTGACCTTTAAAACGTGGCCTCACCTGTGACGGACAGTGTGATCCCATCAGGAGAGGTCCATCGGCCCTGTTGGTTGTCGGCCTCGAATCTGAAATGGTACGTTCCCACATCGCTCAGCTTTACATTCGTGATCTGCAAACTGCATCTTTTGTGGCCCCCCATGTATTTGATCCTGTCTCTGTACGAGGGGTTCAACAAATTCCCATCAGTATGATAGGCGACATCCCGTCGGCCCTCTGCAGAGATGTGAAACCACATGACCCGCGTGGAGCTGTAGGGCGAGGGGTAATCATAACGGCACGGCAGCGTTGTGGTAGTCCCGGCCCAAGCGCATATGTCTGTTCTGGAGAAATACACCAGCCATTTACTTGCCCCGACTCCTATAAAGCAACAGAAGAGTAATCAGAGGACGACATTGACCTTAGGAAGGTGCGCGCTGTTGACGTGAGGGATAAAAACAGGAAAAAACACTGATCGATACAATATAAATAACCTGTGCACCAAGGGCACTCAGGTAACATAAGTGCACAGATTAGACTCAGAGTAGCTGCAATATACATGCATTTATCTGTATTAAAAACACAAGATACCTGTCCAAAAATGACTTGACAGAAGAAGCACAGAGGTCACAATTACACGCACCCACATCTCAGCCCTGTTTGTGTGTAGAAACAAGGAAATTATATAATTAACTTCAAGAATAATCAAGAAATTAGATCCTGGATGTACTATAAGATGTTAAAGAGTACCTGGTTCTAATGTTCCTCAGCAAGCGCAGCCACCCGTCTGTGGTCGCATGGACACACACATGTGTTGAAGAGGGAGCTGAATGGCACCAGACGCACAGTGTAGGACGCTGAGCCAGAGAAAGCAGAAGTTGAAGGGTGGTGAAAGGCGGCTGGCCATCCCACTGTCTCACCTCCCGTCTCTCTGAGCTGCTAAACTCTGTCCCTGTCTCCAGTGAAACTCTAGCCCACCTTCAGCAAGGTGCACAGGGAAATAACCACAAGTTGCTGACATCTACATCCCTCCTGTTCACACACACACAGAAAACATGTTAATGGGAACTGAGGCAGCAGGATGCATGTCTTTAAAAACACATTGACTTTGCCGGCTACTTTAATTAAAAAGTAAATCTTTTCTTATGTTAAAGACTTGAAATGGTTTCACAGCCCTGCCATTTTTCAGAAAGTTGAAAAAGAAACTGTTTTGGAGGTGTTGAGATAATTCAAAAATAAAAAATAAAAACCTAAAGAAACAACAGATTTTTTTTATTTTTTTTTATTAACCATGGGTTTACCACAGCAATCATAATATAGCTAAATTTATGGTTTTACTACGAGATTAACTGTGGTGTTTAATGTAAAATTATTGAAACCACAGGTAAAGCAACATTTTACTACAGGAACAATATTTAACTTGTAGTGTTTGTTGTGAAAGCATAGTAACCACAAGTAAAACTGTATTTTATTGAAATCTGGTTTTACTACAGGAACAAGAGTTAACTATGGGATTTGTTGAAAACTCATGTTATCCCCAAATAACCACAATCTTTTATTTAAATAAATTATTTACTTCAGGAACAAAAGTTGGATTTTAGTATTTGTTGTAAAAGCATAGTAACCACAAGTAAAACTACCCTTATTTAAATAAATTATGGATTTACTACAGGAATAAGAGTTGAACTGTAGTATTTGTTGAAAAGTAACCACAAGTAAAGCTATCTTTTATTTAAATAAATAATGTTTTTTGTTGTTAAAGCATAACCACAAGTAAAACTGTATTTTATTGAAATCTGTTAAGATGTTACAACAAGATCAAGAGTTTAACTGTGGGGTTTGTTAAAAACACATTATAGCCACAAGTAAATCTTTTATTAAAATAAATGATGGTTTTACTTCAGGAACCCGTGTTGAACTGTAGTATTTGTTGTAAAAGCATAGTAACCACATGTGCAACTATATTTTATGAAAGTCTACTACAGTTTTACTACAGGAAAAAGAGTTTAACTGTGGGATATGTGTTGAAAACTCATACTAATTACAAGTAAAAGTCTCTTTTATTCAAATAAATTATGGTTTTATCAGGAACGATAACTAAATTGTAGTATTAGTTGTAAAAGCATAGCAACCGCATGTACAACTATATTTTACTACAGGAACAATATTTTACTTGTGTTTTTGTTGTGAAAGCATACCAACCACAAGTATAACTGTATTTTGTTTTTTTAATAGGTTAAGATTTTACTACAGGAACAAGAGTTTAACTGTGGAATTTGTTGAAAACTCATTGTAACCACAAGTAAAACTCATAGTTACTACATCTTTTATTTATTTTTATTTATTATCTTTTATTTAAATAAATTATGGTTTTACTTCAGGAACCCATGTTGAACTGTAGTATTTGTTGTAAACGCATAGTAACCACAAGTAAAACTACCTTTATTTAAATAAATTATGGATTTACTACAGGAATAAGAGTTGAACTGTAGTATTTGTTGCAAAGTAACCACAAGTAAAACTATCGTAATTAAATAAATTAAACCATAACCAAACATTAGTTGTAAAAGCATAGTAACCACATGGACACCTATATTTTGCTACAGGAACAATATTTTACTTGTGTTTTTGTTGTGAAAGCATAACCACAAGTAAAACACTCTTTTATTCAAATAAATTATGGTTTTACTTTAGGAACACGCGTTGAACTGTACTATTTGTTGTAAAAGCATAGTAACCATGAGTATGTTTAATGGAAATTAACCATGGCTTCATTACAGGAGCAAAAGTTTTACTGGTATTTGTGAAAAAAAAGTATCCACGAGCAAAAACCCTCCTGTAGAAAAAATAATTTGGCTACAAGAACTATGGTCAAGACAGTGTAACTGTATTTGTGCTCATGTAATTACGATTATAACCTCAGGGTGGCATGAAGATATAAGATCATGTTTTTAAACACCCCAGCGACATCTTGTGGTAAGAATAAGGAAATGCATCAGAAAATGTAATCTTATACAATTTCTTAAAGAGGAACATTCGTGAATGAAAACAGAATGTAGTGAGATTTTAGGTTTATATCATACCAGTAGAAGATTAATATTAAAAGCAAAATCTGTTCATCTTACTTGATGAGTGTAACTTGAAGTGCAATACTAACAGGTTGCTGGCAACATTTTGCATTAATAGACTAACCATAAATAATAAAATAATAAACTAACCACTTGCAGCTTCGAAAATAAGTGTGACTTTAAATCTGTCATACGGGACACTAGTAATATATATATATATATATATATATATATTGTCTGCTTGCATCAACTCATATGCACAAATATTCAAATTTGGGGCCTTTAGTGTTTACATGTTCGTAGTCTTAAACTACAAAATACAGACTAAAAGCAATGTGATTTTTTTAAAACAATAAGATTGAAAGAGGCAAAAAATGATGATTCTTCTTTTCACTCCGTTTCTAAATTAGTCCGCACTTTAATAAGAAACATCCTAGAAGGGAAGTTCAGAAGAAGGAAATGAAAGAAATACTTTGCTGAATTAACTACTTAATAAGCAGATCAAGCTTGACTTCAAACTGCCATCAAAATTAATACATTTATGACATGAGGTTGAATATTCCGTAGCTTCAAAGAAGCACAGAAATAATTGATTTTATTTTATTTTTATGAGTGCTTTTAGATGTTTTCTAAAGCATTTCTTAACGTTACAAAATAAAACACAAAAAACAATAATTGTTCTCATTATAATTGCTCTGTTTCATGTTGTTTTGAAAGTAGATTCCCAGTGCTTATGAACATTAGACAAATCTCACTTACAGAAGGGCTCTGCCTTGTAACCAAAAGTTAAGTACCATATTAATATTCATAAAAGAAATCGCTTCCGGTGTTCAGATGCGGTTATTTCACTTGATCTGCACTTATCTGTATGGCAGTAAATAAAAAGATACTCGGTCTTCCTTCAGGAGGCGCAATGGCGCTCAAGATAAGGAAAACTCCATTGAGCGCTATTCAAAAACTCTGGATATTTTAGTGCTTCGTTAAAGACAATTGTACAGTAAAACATTTGTAGATTTTAAATACATTAATTCAAAGAATTGTCATCTGGACTACAAATGAAAATCCGCCTCAGCAATAGCTAAAAATGAATTTTTAAAAACACCTGATCAACTCACCACTATCGACTGTGATTGGTTCATCCAGAAGGACGATGAGAAAAGTAACAGTTACCTCGTGACAAGGGCTCGTTTGTGTTTTTACTAGCGCTGTGAATAATATTAAATACACGATTAATGACACTGAGAAACTGTAAAATCATTGAATTTAAAATGAGCAGTGGAAAGTTCAAGTAAGAAAATAATTATAACCAGACCAACAAAGAAAACAAACGCTAAGTCACCAATCCACTCCCATCACGATTAAAGCTAAACGCCATTCTATCAACTTATTCTGTCTAATGTCTATACTTCAAAACTAATAGACATGCTACACGTGACAACATGAGGAATTAAGTTTCGCTCTCTGATGGACTGACATGATCCACTTTTTCACTCTCAGCAGCATGCCTGTCTTCCGTTTAGGTAAAGTTATGATTTATATCAAACTTGTATAGCGTTGATAATTTATTAGCTATTTCAATTTAGTAATTCAGTCATGCAGTTTGTTATTAGAGCACAGCTACATAACACGTACATTGAAACTAAGTATTAAGTGCAATGAAACACTGTGCTTGAGTTAATATTTACATAACGTGCAATTTTTTAACAGTGTAAAAGTAAAACCGGAAGGTTTGTTGTTGTATTTGTACATTGGATTTACCCTGACAGGCAAATACATATTGTACTGTTACAGGTTCTTTCACTTCCATCATGTTGCTTCATGTTCTGCTCCTCCTTCATGCATTAGGAGGAGTTTCCTCCTCCCTGTCATGTTATGATGATCAGGGGAAACCTGTAGACTGGTTTGTATATTTTTAAGTTACATAAAAACACAAAACATGCAGCAGGTTGAATCACTTTTGGGGCACAGCAGTACCTGTTTGAACACTGTCATGCATATGTTTTATCAGTATTTTTCATACTATATTTCATAGTTTTAAGTCCCAGTGTTATGTCTATGACTTAAAAGGATGATTGTGTTGTGGACATGGTATGTCAAACAGTGTCAAGTGTTCACTACTGTTCAAAAGTTTGGGGTTGGTGAGATGTGACAGTAAACACATTTATAATGTTAGACATTTATTTTAAATAACCACGGTTCTTTGATTTTTCTATTCATCAAAGATTCCTGAAAACAGGATCCCACAAAAATATTAAGCAGCACAATTGTTTTCAGCATTGATAAATATGAGACATGTTTTTTTAGCAGCAAATCAGCATATTAGAATGATTTCTGAAAGATCTTGTGACACTGAAGACTGGAGTAATGATGCTGAAAATTCAGCTTTTCATTGCAGGAATAAATTACATTTGAAAAAATATTAAAATAGAAAAAAATGTAATAATATTTGAAAATATCACTGATTAAATAAATTCAGTCTTGGTGATCATAGGTTAATAAATATATTAATTCATTAATTAATCTTATTAATTAATTAATCTTAAATGTTCTTAATTTTGTTTTTATTGTTGTGATTATTATTTTAAATTTTTATGATTTTTATGCTATTGTGATTTTAATTCCTTTTTATGTACAGCACTTTGAATTACCATTGTGTATGAAATGTGCTATATAAATAAACTTGCCTTGCCTTGCCTTACCAAATTTTTAAAATGTAGTGTACTTCAGCTTCTACTTGAAATAAAAAAAATGTTTAAATTATTTAAGTTATTAAATCATTATTATTATTAAAACAGTTATTATTTTAGATGTCATTTTATGACCTTATAATAATTAAACAACTTGATTATTCACAACAGAACATTTTAAGTAAACAAAAATGGCGAGTTAATGTAATAGTACTTGTGTTAATATTAATAATAGAATATTTTTATAGTACAAATGTACTGTAATTTATGATAGGAAAATTATTTTGTTGTTGTATCGTTTATTTTATATTTAGTGTAGGATTCACTTTAAAACAACTTTAACTAAGAAACTGCTAGTAAGTATTTGCACAAACAGCAAGTAATACTTTGCATTTAAAAGATTGAATTAGAAAAACTGAAATGATGTCTTGTAAGGCTTCTTGTAAAACATACTTCAATAATCTTAAAATCAAATTAATATAGTCTAGGTAAAATGTAATCATCAATGTGATGTAGCTCTTATTTCTGTCTCTTCTTACAGGTATTACTTGTACAAACTCCCACATCAACGTCGTGTGCCTGTGCAGGAGGGGCTGAAGTATCTTTTCATGGATGGAGAGACTCAGGGATGGACAGAAGGGAAGACTTTAGTTAATGACAGTCAAAGTGCTGTTGGTCAAACAGTAGGGCCTTTATATGAGGTACAGGTCACACTCTTTATGTAACATTAGGTATCTAAATTTAAAAAGTGAACTGTTCGTGTTTGCTTAAACCATCTTCTGTTCTTCTTTCATTATTAGTCATTTTCCGACTGATTTTAGAGAAGCTTACTCAGCTTATCCTGCTCTGTAGTCTGCACATTTTGCCAATTTTGCAGAACTATAAAAACACTTGAGTTTGCAATTACAACTCAAGGTTTAATTATAAATCTATTTGAAATCCACTGAGATTTAGATTCACATATAAAAGCGGCAAAAATCAGATACCAAACAAGTTTTTGTTGTTTACGCACATGCAGCAAGATCAAACTGAAATTAAAAAGTGTATTTCTGACTTTAAATGCGCATGCATATTTCATAATAAAAGAGGAACTCATGCTTTAGATCACATGCTCCTCACAAGGCCTGTGATCTCATACAGTCACGTTTATTACGAAAAAGCTTTGAGCTTTAACTTTCTTCCAGGGTGGAGAGGTTGGATACATCTTATATAATGACCAGCCACCACAACAGAAGCTTTCTGGAGATGCATCCAGGTCTTGTGGCCACACCAAAGGTGCAGTTTTAGTGCAGTTAACCACTTAAAGGAGAAGGTCACTTCCATTGAAAATTTCCTGATCATTTTCTCCCCCACCATTTCATCTAAGATGTTCATGTCTTTCTTTCTTCAGTTCGCAAATAAATTACGTTTTTTGAGGAAAACATTCCAGGATTTTTCTCCAGAAAGTGGACTTTAATGGTGGCCAATGGGTTGAAGGTTCAAATTGCAGTTTCAATGCAGCTTCAAAGGGCTCTACACGATCCCAGCCAAGAAATAAGGGTGTTATCTAGCGAAACGATCAGTCATTTTCTTAAAAAAATAAAAATGTATATACTTTTTAATCACAAATGCTTGTCTTGCACTAGCTCTGCGATGTGTGTCTTCACGCATTACGTAAGGTCACACGTGGTTAGTTTTTTTATTTCAGTTTGTACTTCGGTTCAAAAAGGTAGAGTAGGACGAAAAACCCCATCTGATTTTCTCCTCCATCTTCAAAATCATCCGACATCGTTGTTTTATCTTTTTTGTAAAGGGTGTTTGACTTTCTTTGCATGTACGCTTTATGCGTCACACATGTGATTAGGCAAGACTTAAAGGGATGGTTCGGAGTAGAATTGACTTAATTGCTATGCACTCCGAAGCCCATGTAAATACCCCATCCAAATTTTTTTTTTACCTTAGTCAAACATTTATGGAGATATTAGAGTTTTTCGAATTGCTTGTTACAGGAGTGATTGGTACATGTGATGTATCTCGTAAATTGCACCACTAAACCTGCAAGTAATCTTACCAAACTTGTACAGTAGTGTAAATAGGTTATGTACTCACAAAACGCTGCATCAGAACATTTGTAAGTCCACCATGAGTGTTTTAAAAACACGTTTTACCCGAGAACTACTAGTCTCAAAAACTACAAATGGCGACACGTCGACGTCACGTCCCTGGTTTGAAAAAAGCACGTAAAAACCTCCTACAAGTTGACATGCACACAGATGTAGTAGGAGGACTTTTACGTGCTTTTTTCAAACCAGGGAAGTGACGTTGACTTGTAGTTTCTGAGACTAGTAGTTCTCGGGTAAAACGTGTTTTTAAAACACTCATGGTGGACTTACAAATGTTCTGATGCAACGTTTTGTGAGTACATAACCTATTTACACTACTGTACAAGTTTGGTAAGATTACTTGCACGTTTAGTGGTGCAATTTACGAGATACATCACATGTACCATTCACTCCTGTAACAAGCAATTCGAAAAACTCTAATATCTCCATAAATGTTCGACTAAGGTAAAAAAAACTTTGGATGGGGTATTTAGATGGGCTTCGGAGTGCATAGCAATGAAGTCAATTCTACTCCGAACCATCCCTTTAAGTCGAGCTAGTGCAAAATGAGCATTTGTGGTTTAAAAGTATATAAATTAAAGTATTTTTGAGAAAATGACCAGTCGTTTCACTAGATAAGACCCTTATTCCTCGGCTGGGATCGTGTGGAGCCCTTTGAAGCAGCACTTAAACTGCAATTTGGACCTAATTTCTTTACGACTGAAGAAAAAAGACATGAACATCTTGGATGACATGTGGGTGAGTAAATGAAATTATCAGGAATTTTTTTTCTAGAAGTGAGCTAATCCCTTAAAATGCTTATAATGGAACACTTTTTCTTTGTTCCAGGAGTTGTTGTCTTCGACAAACAGCAGGGCTTCTGGTTGGTCCACAGCACGCCTCATTTCCCTCCTCCTAAATCAGAGGGACAGTTTTCATACCCCAGTTCTGGCATAAATAATGGACAAAACTTCATCTGTGTCACATATCCTTTCGAGCGCTTTCAGACCATAGGTATGACCCCAATACAAATTAGCAGTGATTAAAAGTGGGCTTTTCCGCATTAAAGGATTAGTTCACTTCCAGAACAAAAAGTTTCTGATAATTTACTCACCCCTTTGTCATCCAAGATGTTCATGTCTTACTTCAGTTGTAAAGAAATAATATTTTTTGAGGTAAACATTTCAGGTATTTTCTCCATATAGTGGACTTTAATGGTGCATGTGAGTTTGAACTTCTAAAATGCAGTTTAAATGCAGCTGCAAAGGGCTCTAAATGATCGCAGCCAAGGGAAAAGTGTCTTATTTAGCAAAACGATTGGTCATTTTCTTAAATAAAGGAATATTTATACACTTTTTAACCACAAATGTTCATTTAGTCTAGCTCTGCGATGTGCATACGTACTCTGTGCGGTCCGGTTCAAAACAGTTAGGGTATGTCGAAAAATGCCCATCTCATTTTCTCCAACTTCAAAATCACCCTACATCACTGCAGAAGTACCGACCAAATGTTAACAAAGTGAACATGCAAAGAAGATCAAACGCCCTTTACAAAAAAAGATAAAACAGGGATGTAGGATGATTTTGAAGTTGGAAGAAAAAAATGAGATGTGAATTTTTTTACATACCCTAACTGTATTGACCTGGATTGCACAGAGTATGCATGTGCATCGCAGAGCTAGACAAAATGAGCATTTGTGGTTAAAAAGTGTATAAATATTAATTTATTGAAGAAAAAGAGTGATAGTTTCGCTAGATAAGACCCTTATTCCTTGCCTGGAATCGTTTAAACCCCTTTGAAGCTGCATTTAAACTGCATTTTTGAAGTTCATACACCATAGAAGTCTTGGATGACAAGGGTGGTTATTAAATTATCTGTAATTTTTTGTTCTGGAAGTGAACTAATCCTTTAAAAAAAGTGAGTCTGACAAATGTAAACAGTCACACTTATGTTGTTCCAAAAATGTAAGACTTTCTTTCATTCACAGAACATAAAAGAAGATATTTTGAAGAATCTTGGTAACCAAATAGTATTGGTTCCCATTGACTTCCACTGTATTTTTTATCCATACAATGGAAGTCAATGCGAACCAAAAATGTTTGGTTACCAACATTCTTCAAAATATCTTCTTTTATGTTCTGTGGAAGAAAGAAAGTCTTACAGATTTGAAATCACATGAGTGTGAGTAAATTATGACAGAATTTGCATAGTTTTAACGCTAGAGTTCGTGACTGTAAATATGAATTGTTAAAGTGAACTAGAGTATTACATTTTCATATGCTTGTTTTGAATTGAGTCTGATGTTGGAGATGCTGCTTGAAATGTTTCTCACCTAACCTTTTCATGTGCAATTTCTAAAGACAAAACATTTATGGGATGCAGTTGCCATAGTGACTGTTAGAATAATCCGTCTGACACAGTAACCATAGTGACAACACCTCTCACTGTGCTGCTCTTTAGGTCCATTTAGTCTTGTGTTTGTAAATCACAGTATTATCAGACTTTCCGGTAATAGTAATAAAGCAATAAGCCAGTGTTTCTCAACCCTGTTCCTGGAGGCAGGTCAGCAGTATACATTTTAAACTATTTCCAATCAAACACAAACCATACCTGATTCAGCTCATTAGCTTGTCAGTGGAGAAACTAAGGCCTAAAATGAATGGGTCAGATAAGGCCGACATACAGAATGTGTCTCTAAGGAACAAGGTTGGGAAAGTTTGTACGAGCCAAGGCTGTTATGTTTCAGACATGAAGTAGAAAGGCTAAAACACCCTTTTTACATGGTTTCAAATGGCTTAATTTTCTGTAAAATAGTGTGTGATATGGTAATTAACAACAAAACATTATTATTATTATTGTTGTTGTTGTTGTTTTGTTTTATTATCTTCTGTAGTTTGTATTTATTATGGTAATGTTCATATAATGTAATTTCTTTTTTCGGTAATATATTCCCTATTATTATTATTAATTATAATAATTATAAAAACAACAATAATAAAAATACAAATTATTTTTGATATCATTATTACTTTAAAAATATTTTTAACAAAAGTAATTTACACAATGGTTTGTTTTTGAAAAATAAATAAATGTGTGTAAAAGTTTTTTAATATATTGTTTTTATAGATATTATTTTAGTTTTAGTAAATTTGTTGTATTTTATTGTAATTTTTCATTTTAAATGTATAAATTGTTTCAATGTTTTATTATTTAAAAAAATATTGTAAAGAAATGGCAAGATTATTGGACTGTTGTTGTTATTTATTATTATTTCTATTGTGATAGATGTATACATAACATTTTCAGACCCAAATTATTATCAATAATAATAAATAACAACAGCAATGTTATTGTCGTTGTTGATGTTTATTTTATTGTCTTCTGTCTTTGTTATAGTAATATAATATTTTCATATATTTTATAATAATAATTATAAAAATGTTTTTAATTACAAACTTATATAATTTATTTATTTATTTATTTTATCATGTATTTTATTTCTTTCTGATATACTTTCCACAGGTGAGCAGTTGAAAATCAATCAGCCTCACATATATGACTGTAGCATCCCTGCTTCACTGGCTGCTGCTGTACCTGCTATGGCTCAGCTCTGTAAACACACACTGGGCCAATGGGACAACACTTCCCCCTCCCCATCCAATCGCAGTATCTCACTCCTCTCGCTGGCTGGAACAGAGTTCATCAGCTTTGCAAAAGGTGCATCATTTGCCAACGGTAAGACTCACTTTCAATACTGATAATATGTGACACTCTAACGCCAGTCAGTCAAATGTGTTAAACGATCAAGATTAAAACATTTAGCTCTTTTCGTTAAACAAATGCGTTCCATTCAAGTTGAGGACGTGTTGTTTAATCGTTTTTCTATGCAAGTACAGTCAAGCCCGAAATTATTCATACCCCTGGCAAATTCTGACTTAAAGTTACTTTTATTCAACCAGCAAGTTTAATACACAGGCTTCTCTCAAAAGATAATAAGACAATGTACAAGAGGCATCATTGTGGAAAAAAATATTCTCAGCTTTTAACTACATTTGAACAAAAAGTGGCATGTCCAAAATTATTCATACCCTTTGCAAACTGTCACAGTCTATGGGAAAATCCAAAGTTCTATACCATTCCAAATAGTCCAAGCTGTTCTAAAGCATCCTAATTACCCTGATTCCTTGGGAACAGCTGTTTTAATCAACTCAACAGGTGAAAAACAGAAGCTGTCATGGCTAAGACAAAGGAGATCACTGAGGACCTGCGGCTGCACATTGTGGCTGCTCACATGTCAGGAAAGGGCTATAAGACCATATCTAAATGTTTTGAAGTTCTAATGGCTACAGTGCAAAGTATTATTAAAAAAATACAAGACGTTCCACACCGTAAAAAATCTCAGAGGACGTGGTCGGAAGCCAAAAGTGACACCTGTGCTGGCCAGGAGGATAGTGAGAGTGGTAAAAAATAATCCAAGGATCACCT